>NW_021385752.1:151140-187873 GCF_001605985.2 Dendrobium catenatum | reverse complement strand
AGAAGCCCTTACAAAATCACTTCCACCTTCCTTGGTGCGGCGGAGTCACCGGGTCCTTTGACACCAAAGTGAACTTCTTCTTTGGTGAACTTCCCTCGAGACAAGCCTTGAATCCAACGGTATTAAAATGCAAGCCTGCCGGAGCAACCGTGTGGAATCCCCTCCACACTCCCTTGAGTCCCCCCTCCTAAGATCTTCTCCCTCTCAGACTTCACCCATTCCTCACTCCCTTTCAAACTCTCTCTTCAAGTCTCCCCCACAAGAACGAAGCTACAATGACTGCCAAAAACACTTACAAAGTGTCATGCCAAGCTTAAATAGAAAAGCTCAAAATGAGCTCAATAATGCAAATTACCGACATTATCGTCCCGGACGATATCCTGGCCGATCAGTACAAATTCGGCTCATCAGCCCAGGACGATTTGGGATGATAAGAAGAAAATTGGTTACATCGTCCTGGCCGATATCACAATCGTCCAGGCCGATTAGTTTAAAATCGATTTCAATCGTCCTGATCATCGCCCTGAATTTGAGCTGTCCGATGTTGATCGTCCAGGACATCATTCTGGCCGATCCGGTGATCGTCCCAGACGATGTGATTGCATCAATCAACCATTAATGATTTCCATAGATACCAGATCAATTTAGGCATAATTGAGTTAGATCGGCCTAAACGATATTTATATCGTCCAGGCCGATTTCCTAAAACAAAGAATTTCTAAACTGATTATGGCGGCTGATTCTTTCTGAATTGAGATTATCATCCTGGCCGATACAGGTATCTTCCCGGCCGATCAGTTAATGATGGCTGCCTTAATGAGGATGCCCTAATTAGGATTTTTATTTTTGGACAGATCGTCCAGGACGATATAAATATCATCCCGGACGATGTTACCAAAAATAGAAATCTTTAGGGAACAACAGAACATCTTCCAAGTTTACAAATCATCCGGTGCCACACCAAATACAACAGACTCAAGAAAGGAAAAATAGTACAAACTGACTCAAACCTAGTCTACCCAATCTTGAGCTGGTTCCAAATTGCAGTCAGATCGTGTGAACCTGAAATGTCAGTACATAAGGCAGTCGTAGACAAATAAGAATGTTTGCTATCATCAAAATCATAAACCATTGATCTGCAACAATCTCCTCCTTTTTTATGATGGCAAACTATTCAATTTGAATTTGCAAAAAGGAACATTTTCTCCTAATCTCTCCCTCACTAGAATAACACTTTAAAAAAAATAGGGAAGATAAAAATATTTTTGTTGTTTTAAATTTTTTGAAAAGAAAAAAAGATACAAATTCAACAGTACTTTCTCCCCCTTTCACATTATCAAAAAAAGAGGAGGCACAAATAAAAAACAAAATGAAAAAAGATAAACACGTTCCCTGATCTAGTGAAAAAACAAAAATTCTTAAAATCAGAAAGATACCTCTTAGTTTTAATCAAAAACTAAGTAGAATTGTATTGACAACACATAGCCCAAAAAAGGTTAGAAATTCAGAATTTGATAATCGAAACTCAAGTTCTTTAAAAAGGCTCAAAAACTTTTTAATTTAATATCTGAATCATGAAATAAATTAGAGAAAGAAACAGTCATTTTTCAAAAACTCCTTCCATAAAATATATATAATAGAAGATCAATGCACGAATTGTTGAATCAGGAATCATGATTTTTAAATTCAAGTATCAAGGGTTTTCTTAAGCTTTTAAGAAGTACAAGAATGGTAAGCGTTAAACTTTTGTGGGCTCATTTTATGCCTCTTGACAATTGGTTGGTGCACTGCGCATCTTTTGGTACACTTTGTGTATTCTATTTTTTCAATTTGGCATCTTTGCGCATCTTTTATTTTTGGCATCATTGACCAATTTTTTGAATATGCACCTTTCTGAAATCATAAAACCAAAAGTAAACTCATACTATTGACAAAAATGAAATTCTTGATTAAGAAAATTATGATGTAGATTCAACACCTTGCTAAAGATTCGTATGCGATAAATAAAATATAGAGAGATAAAAAAACCAATTTAAAATATGAAAAAGATTTTAAATCAAAAGCAGAATAATCTCTTTTAGGAAACAGAGATTGAGAGTCAAAAATATGAGTTTCCTTCATTTGATTGTTTTTAGAGAAGTCAATTATAACTTACCAAAGATTTCAAGAAAAAAATAGGAAGTAAATTTTTCATTTTTAGAAAAGTGAATGTGTGTATTGATCAGAGAAAAACTTTCAAAAAAAACAAAAATTTCAAAGAATAAATAAAACTAAAATACAAAAATAAAAAAAAAACACAACACAAAAACACGAAAGGCAAAAATATCTCTCCTGGTCCGATGCTTCAGAAACCAGGCCTGCACATAACCTTTTTTGTTTTTCATTATTTCTCCAATTTAAATTTAGCTTCGCCTTGCCCTTTTCTTTTGTAGGAAGAATTTTTAAATTAGGGCACTAATTATTTATGTGTCCAGGCTTCCTGCATCGAAAGCAAATAACGTTAGAAGAAATATGGACATCCTTACTACTTTTACATTTTTTTTCAACTTTTGCTTATGCTTTGGTGAGCTTTGTGATTTGCTTGATAAGTCATTGCATTCGTCACCAACTAAGCTATCTTTTTCCGTATCTTTAGTTTTTAGAACAATCATTTCACCTGCATCCAAAAGTCTTTGACCCAAACTTTTCTCGTAGACAATGAGTGAGCCAATCAAATTATCAATAGAATAATCATTCAAATCTTTTGATTCACAAATAGCAACAACTTTGGCATCAAATTTTTCAAGTAAACAACAAAGAATTTTATTGACTTTTTCAAAATTTGAAAACTCTTTTCCTAAGGCATGCAAAGATGTTATAATTTGAATGAACCTAGTGTACATGTCTAAGATCGTCTCATAAGGTTTCATAGAAAACAATTCAAAATCATGCATTAAGGGATTCAACTTGGATTTCTTGATTTCACTAGTGCATTCGTATATGGTGTGTAGTTTATCCCAAACTTCCTTATCAGTAGTGCACGTGGATACTAACATAAAATCTTCAGAATTTAAAGCACAGAAAAAGCAGTTTAAAGATTTTGCATTCAATTGAGCATTTACTTGTTCTTTCCTCTCTATAATATAGGAATATCAGTTTCTAACCCATTAACAATACGTGACGGTGATGAATAACCAGTTAAAATCATATGCCACATGCGAAAATTAATCAATTGTATAAAGAATAGACATGCGAGTTTTCCAAAAAATCAAATGACATATTTTCAAATAAAGGTGGTCTTGTGATTGAATAACCTTCCACCAAAGTATGATTTAAAAAAATTACCATGGATCAAAATTTCAAAACTTTTAAGAAAACTTATTTTTTTGAAAACGGCTCTATACCCACTTAAAGGCTCAGATGACACTAAAAAGTGCTCTGAACACTTGAAAGTTTGAAGGGATTTAAGGCCTATTAAACTACCCAAGGCTAACAAAGAAGAGTGAATGGATAAACTTTAAAAATCAAAGATTAAACTCAAACCAAAATCCACCAAGAAAATCAAGATGTGAAATTAAATAATGCGAAAGCAAAATAAGAAAAGAACACACCGGATTATAGTGGTTCGGCAAACCTGACCTAGTCACTCCTTGAAGCACCATCCAAGTATTGCAGCTACAAAAGTGTCTCTCCTTTAGCCTCGCACATTCTAGTGGAGAAGCCCTATAAAAATCACTTCACCTTCCCGTGCGGCGGAGTCGCCGGTCCTTTGACACCAAAGTGAACTATTCTTTGTAACTTCCCGAGACAAGTCTTGAATCAACGGTATTAAAGATGCAAGCCTGCTAGAGCAACCGTGTGGAATTCCCTCCACACTCCCTTGAGTCCCCCCTCACAAGATCTTTCCCCTCTCAACTTCACTTTCCTCCACTTCCTTTCATGCTCTCTCTTCAAGTCTACCCCACAAGAACGAAGCTATAATGGCTTGCCAAAGAAACTTACAAAGTGTCAGCAAGCTTTAAATAGAAAGCTCAAGGAACGAGCCTCCATTATGCAAATGCCACATTATCGTCCATGGCGGTATGTATATTCATCCTGGCCGATTCAGTAAAAATTCCAGCTCATCAGCCGGGACATTGGACGATCAGAAAATTGGTTTACATCGTCCTGGCCGATATCACGACCGTCCAGCCGATTAGTTTAAAACCGATTTCAAATCAGCCTGATCATCGCCCTGAATTCAGTGCCGATGTAGATTGCCAGACATCGTCTCGGCGAATCCGCCCGATCACCCCGGACATGTGAGATCGATAATCATACAAGCCATTAATGCTTTACGATCAAGGTTACCAGTTCATTTAAGGCATAATTTTGAGTTAGACGCGCCTGGACCGATATAAAGTATCGTTCTTGGCCGATTTCTAAAAAAAAGGATATCCTTAACATCGGATTATGTCACGCTGATTCTTTGTCTGCATTGAGATATCATCCTGGACGATACAGTATCGTCCCGGCCGATCAGTTCATGATGGTGCTGTTGACCTCCTTTTTGGCATCGGTCACTTACACTGTATTGTCTTGCTTTTTGTAGATTGATCAACCTTCTTGTATGTTGCACCGCTGTGTTGATGAAGGGTCACCTTGCATATGTTACATCGACTCGTTGTCGACCTTATAATTACTCTTTTTTTTTTCACATGTTGTCATCTATTTGATTCTAAAATACATGTGGTCGCGTTGATGACGATTCAATGTAATTTCATGCATTTGGGTCTTTATCGTGAATGTTCGTTTCGTGCGCATTTTTCTTTTGATCGAAATTTATTTTGCGAAATGGACTGTTCGAGTGCATTTGACTCGTCGAGACAAATTCAACGAGTCCATTGGCACTTGAATCGGACATCGTTTGATGCGTGTCGAGGAGAGAGAGCGATGAGTGTTTTATTTTAATAAATTGAATGATAAATATATAATAAACATGGAATATTTTTATGTACATAAATATGTAATAAATCTATTTTAAAAAAAAAAAGATAATATAAAATATAAAGACGTTATCTTCCTGCGTAGGGATATGAGGGAAAAGGAAAAATTTATTGGACAATCCCAAGGGAACAAATATCTAAGAAGTCCCAAGATATTATTTTAGTTACCACATAGCAAAGGACAACTCGCAGTGGCCATGAGTATCCAAATGCTGGTATAATTTCTTAGGTAACACTAAAATCATATGAAGCGAGAGCATCAAATTGATGCCTTGGTGGACAACAAAAAGAGATACGTCGTCAGTAGAGTGTGAGAGGGGCGATCTCATTCCAAGTGGGTAATAACTGAAGTAGTGAGGCGATACAATCACTACTAAGAACAAAGTTACATCAAGGAGAAATAATTATTAAGGAATCATAGTGGTACACCCATACTAACTGATGGGATCCTGTAAGAAAGGAGAGAAACATCAACACACCCCAGGAACCTCTCTGGCGGCCAAGAGTTAAGCCCCAATGGGGAAGTATGTTGCTAAAGAAGCTAGAGAGCTGATCTTCTGCTAGAAAATTAAAGCTTATAAAGAGGTGATGCTAAAATCGGAGACATGATATACCAAATCTCAATTGGAGAGACAAATTGAAGTAACAAGGGGACACACTCACCACCAAGGAAAATAACTCAAAATAGGGTCAATAATCATAAAAAAATCATAGTGACAACACCCACACCAATTGGTGGGACCCTGCGAGAGGTGAAAGCAACACCAACATATCCATAGAACTACTCTCGTAGCTAAGAGTAAGGTATGAATGGGAGAGTATGTTGATAAAAGAGAGCAAAAATAGGGCTGATCTTACCCTAGAAAATTAAAGCCTATGAGGAAGTGAAGTTAACATCCAGGACTAGATGTACCCCATCACCAATAAGGATAATGATGATCATAAGGAATCATAAAAAAATAAGTATAAGGTTTTCTCCGAAGCAATCATCAAAATGATTCAAAGGAGAGGGAAAGGGAGAAAAGTCTTGGGGAACTTGAGCTATTGGAGATCAAAACCGAGTTTCACCTGTGACAAGGGCACCCATTTTCGCTCAAACAAGAGCTTTTTTTTAGCTAAGATGCGGGGAGAGAGAGAGAGAGAGAGCTATGTATTTGTCTTTGATAACACAGACCTTATTCGCCACATGAATAAGATTATAGAGAGAGAGAGAGAGAGAGAGAGAGAGAGAGAGAGAGAGAGAGAGAGAGAGAGAGATTATACAAGATCTATAAAGGAGTGATGCATTGACTTTAACAACAAGACACATTCAACTCATATGAATGAATTAGGGAGCACAGTTACAATAAAATTGATGTATGAATGAAATCCACATAAGGATAGTGTATCAACATTACCATTCCTGACTAACATAGGTTGGTATAGACCTAGTATCACGTTCCTTAAGGGGTCTAAGTAAATGGTTTTGGCATCTCTGACTACACTTGGGATGATAAGTGGAATTAGGGGGGACCAACTCTTGCAAGGGGGAAATAAATCAAATGTTTTATGTGATAGCACCAAAGTGATTGGTGTATATAAACATAAGAACAAATCTCCCTATGGTGTATTAATGTATCATCTTTATGGATAGTCTTTTACTCTCTGTAACGATTATCGCATGGTAGAGGACAAATCATCGTGACCACAAACTATCAAAAAGTAAGAGGAATCCCTTCAAGTGGCACCTATATAGAGGAATATTAAAGCTGGTAGGGAAGCTCCCCTCGTAAAATATAAAATTCAATCATAGTACTTATTCAAGTACTACCCGTTGATGGAAGGCATAAGGTGAACACCATTTGCATCAACGAGTAGGTAAGCACCACTTTCATAAACTTGCTTTATGGTGAAGGGGTTTTCCCAAATAGGCTCAAACTTACCATTTCGGCAACGGCATGAAATAATAATCCTACACAAGATAAGAACTAAGTCACAAACCTGAAAAGCACGGGGTAGAACAATGCGATCATGTGACTGGGCCATATGCGCCTGGTATAGCTTGAGGTTCTAATGAGCTTATAGGAGAAGCTCTTCTAAACTATCAAGTTCTTCCAACCGTAGTTGGCCATTATCCTTATAGGAAAGATTGTGGTTAACCACCACATACAATGAGGGGAGCTCAACCTCAAGTTAGAGGACAGCTTCAACCCTGAAGGCTAAAGTATATATGGTAAACTGAGTAGGAGAATGATATGTAGTCTTATAAGCCTATAATGGTTCAGGTAACTTATCATACCACTCTCTTATTTTTCATAAGAATTTTTCTTATCAATTGCATTAGAGTTTTATTAAATGCCTCCTTCAAACCATTGACTTTGGGGTAGTAAATCAAAGAGTATTGCTAATTTATGTTATGGTGGCGGGCAAATCTAGCAATTTTGGGGCTTCTAAATAACAAGCCATTATTAGAAATTATATAGCATGGAACACCAAAGTGGTAAACAATCTGATTGTGAAAGAAGTGCATCACATCCTCTTATTTGACTTCCTTAAATGTGATAGCTTCTGCCCATATAGAGAAGTAATCAGTGGCCGCCAAAATAAACTTATAACCCTTAAAGAAAGGAGGGTCAATAGGACCCACTACATCTATACCCCAACCTTCAAATGGCTAAGTAGATACAGTAAGGGTGCAGCTGAATAGGAGGTTGGTGAATTACTTGGCCGTAAATCTAGCAAAATCAATCTAGCTACATGCTAATCATTAGCCTTATTTATGTCATCATTTAATTAGTTAGTCTACATTTCTTTTATCTATCATCTATCATCAATCATATTTGTCATTTATCATGGATTATATATATATATATATATATATACCAAAAACCCTTGCTACATAATATAACAAAAGTTTATAAAGAGGGCGAAAAACCTCTAATTTTTAATTTTACGTCTTTTAATCATATGGCATGATATATAGATCATATAGTATGATAAGTTGAATCTAATAACATATCATCCAGGATGATCAAAGTTCTTCCAGAAGAGCTCTATGTTGATTAACATATATGATCATTAATGAAGATTAGATATATTGATTCATTAATTAGTAGAATTTAGCTAGGCAATTTAAATCAATGATGATATACCATGAATCAGTTCCTTGACAAAGAAAGAATCATCTTGAAAAGTACGATTAGTTTAAATTTTAAAACTTAAATTTATCTCATTTAAGTAACTAGGATTCGTTGATGGGGTTCCTCAAAATTGCATATTGTCTTATATGATGTGAAGGTTACACAACATGAAAACTTATAAATTAATTTCAATTTCATTTTAATTAAATATTTTAATTAATTTTTTTATTTGAATTATATATATTATAATATTGATCATACAGTATGACTAGAAGAAATATATAATATTTAATTTTTATTTTTCTTATGTGAGTGTGCATGATTGCTAAGCCAACATACACCTTATATAGAAATTAACTTAAGAAAAATAAAAATATAGACACTATAAAATATATACTAACTTATGCACTAACACTGCACTATTTTGAGTAGATTCTTTAGTTCTTTCATTGGCAATTTTTTTTTTTTGTGGGGGGTGGGGGGGAACCCACGGAGGGCCCTATGCGTTAATATAGGAAAAAAATTATAGAATCCTTAAAGGGACCTCAAGCCCTCTAATGCTCAAAAGAGCTACAAAATTAAAACTAAAAAAACCTATGAGCACAAGATCCCTACTACACAAAAGAACAGTGCAACCTAGATACATCATACGGTGCACAAGAGGGAGCACCCAAAAAGAAGGAAGACAATAAAATAAGCTTGGAATAGCAGCTTCCCATCAAAATTCCTATCACCACAAATACCTACAAAAGAATTAACCTGCAAAACCAAGTGATACCCACCACAACAATAGAACAAGAAGCAGTAATAACAAGCAATAAGAAGATTCACTACACAATGATTAAGACATATTAAAATATGAAAGAAGGAATCATAAAAATACCACGTGGTAAGACAATACCAGCAACCCGAAAGGTGAGAAGGCAAAAGCAAGAGCCCACCCAATGAATACTCAACCAACTAAACATGAAAAAGCTCCATGTACCACATGACAAAAGGATATAGCTGGAATTAGCATAAACACCCAGGTCCACAACAACAATTAACACAATCTCTCGAGGATATCCAAGGAAAAAACAATCCAAGACACCAAAGTAATATGGCCACCAGAGACAAAAACACTACGGAGCAGCACATAAATCATAGCAATCCAAACCAATATACTTATCACATAACAGATAAGGCCCAACCACCACCATCCATGGAGCACGGAAAGCTAGCTGAGAGCCAAGAACCATGAAACAACAGAAAAAAAATCAAAATAGAAAGGAAAAAGTGAAAAACTGAAGAAAAACCACAACAGGATCCCCAAGCAGCAGAAATCACCTAATAAGAAATGAAAGGCAGCCAGACCATCCCAAGGAAACAAAGCAAGATGCAGCTTCTTGGAAGAACCCCACATCCACCAGGGGGAAGCAACACCATAAAAACTAGTTCTTAACATAAGATAAACCAATTTGATCCAATTTTAAGAGGCCTTTAACCAGAAACAGTATAGGTAATAGCAAAATTATCTTCACCATTTGCAACAGGACCAGCAAAACCCAACATATAGTTGCCATTATGATCTCTAATCACACCACCACAACCTAAAATATAATTCATTCTCGCACTAGCCACATTTAACTTAAATAAATTAGGATGAGGCTTCATCTAAGAAATACACCTAGGAACCAATTGAAAAATATCCATCTTTAAGGTAATGCCAAAAGTAGCCATAGTAAAGACAAAGTTCTTAAAACTCTTTAAATAAAGTAAGTTAGCAGAGAAAAGAGCCAAACTTTTATCCTTAATATTATGGATAATACTTTGGTAGTTCATAACCATGCCATTAAAATAAGAATTATTCCTCTCCAACCATAAGAACCAAAGGATAAGAGAGGGAATCACATTTCTGACATGGCCTTTAGAATTAACAAACTAACAATCAAGAATAAAGTTAATAGAACCCCTCGTAGTATAATAGTTGAAATGAAAGATGTCCTAAAAATAAGTCCAAACTTTAACACCTAAGGGGCCGAAAATAAAAACATAATGCATATTGTCTATATGGTAGCAGCAATGACATTTAGAAGGAAAGATATATCCTCTTCTCCTCAAATTCTCATCCATAGGAATAAATTTATGTAAAATTATCCATATAAAATTAGAAATCGTAGAAGGGATGCTTTTATGCCATATAATATTAAAAAGCTTGGAAGTTTCTAGCTTAGCTCTAAAGGAATGCCAAGCATCTTTAACCCTAAAACAACCATCTTTAGTCAAAGCACAAAGCAAAACATGCTTCAAATTAATGTTAAGAGGGATCATTAAAATATGTTGAATAATAAAATTAGGAAGAACACAAGAAAGTTTCTCCAAATCTCAACCATTATTAGAAAATAAGTAATTAACCTTCACAGTAGCAATAGAAATATAATTAGTTAAAGTGTCAATCGACTGGCCACTCAGCCAAAAATCTTGCCAAAAGTAAATATTACCATTACCAAGAATCCACACAATAGAAGGCTCGACATCCCATTTAACAGAGTAAAGACACTGCCAGACTTTAGAATGGCCTTTACTAAAGCAACACATGGAGGAATGTCTCCCCCCATAATACTTGGCCACCATAAAATTAGACAACAAACTCACATTTGCTCGCATATTGTACCATAACTTGAAAGAAAAAGCATATGCCAAATCAAACATAGAATTACACCCTAAAGCCCCTTCATGCAAAGTCCCATAACATTTTTCCCAAAAAGACCAATGAATTTTAGAACTGCTCCAAGTACCTTCCCAAAAAAATTTATTAAAAATTCCATCAATCCTATTGCACATAGTCTTAGTAGGAAGAAGAGTTTGAAAACTATAAATCGAGATAGAATAGATAATACTATTAATAAGAATAAGCCTACCACCAAAACTTAAGAAATTAGAATCCTATGAAAAAAGTCTGTTCTGGACCACAAAAATTAAATCATCAAAGAGAAAAGACTTTTTCTACCCTTATAAAGAGGCACACCCATATACTTTAAGGGAAAAAAACCTTGAGTAAAACTAGTAAGATTCTTGATGGCCACAACACGATCAGAAGGAACTTTCTTAGCAACAATAAAATAACACTTATGCTTGTTAAAAGTCAAACCACTAAACAATTCAAAATGTTTAAAGAAACACACAATTCTATTAATCCTATTCATCGAGGCATTAGTGAAAATAATAAACTCATCCGCAAAACAAAAACGCAAAATTTTAATGCCACCTAAAGTTTTGAAGTAGAGACTAGGACACTTATCAAAAAGATCAGCAAGACCTCTAAAAAGGTACTCAGTAGCAATAATAAAGAGAATAGGGGAAATAAGATCCCCTTGTCTAAGCTCATGAGAAGCTTTAAAGAAGCCATGACTCTTACCATTCACAATAATAGAAAAATAAGGGCTTTCAATGCAAGTCTTGACAAGAAAAATGAAATTAAGATAAAAACCAAATAAGTTCAAGATATTATAAATAAATTTCCAATTAATATTATCATAAGCTTTAGCAATATCTAGTTTTAAAATCATATTACTACCTCTAACCTTGACATCCAGGTCTTGACAAAATTCATGCGCCAACAGGATATTATCAACAATAGCACGCTCTTTGACAAAGCCCATTTGAAAAGGAGAAATAAGCTTAGGCAATGAAACAGTTAACCAATTCATCAAAATTTTAGAAATTACTTTATAAAAGACAGTACACAAACTAATAGGTTTAATGTTAGGCTAAGAATTCATAGAATTGTTTTTGGGAATAAGCATAATAGAAGTAGAAGAAAAAAACTTAGGGATAGTATTACCATTAAGGAAATCAGTGACAACAGAGAAAAGATCATTATAAATAATAGGCCAAGTTTTCTAAGAAAACTTAGTCCTGAAACCATCTAGACTAGCCACAAAATCACCATTCATAGTTTCCTTAACCTCCTTAAGGGAAGGAGATTTAGACAAGCCACTATTATCCTCAAGAGAAATAAGATTAGGAATAATTGATGGATTGTCAATAATAAAAGGATTAAAGGTTTTATTAAGATAATTTTGAAAAAAAAAATGAATAGCCAAATTAGGAATTTTAGCATCATCCTCAGTAACAAAGCCATCCCCATGATTAATTCTATGAATGCAATTAATAGCAAGTTTCTTATTAACCAAGGCATGAAAATATTTCGTATTGTTATCACATTCAACCAAATGTTTGAAAGCTACTTTTTGCTTCCAAAAAATTTCTTCATGAGCTTGTAATTTAAAAAGCTCATCCTTAGCTTTTTTTAAAAAATAGACGTTGGAATCAGAAGGATCCAACTGACAAAGACCCTCAAAAGAATTCACCTTATCTTCCACAATTAAAATGTTTAAAAAAATATCTTTAAAAACATTATGATTCCAATAGTTTAAAACTTGCTTAAGCCTGTTTAGCTTTAGCCAAATTCTATTCGTACTAGAGATAAAAACATCAAGAAATAGAGGGGCCTGCCAACTATTCTTAACCACATCAAGAAACAAATCATGAAGCAACCACATGTTTTGAAATCTAAATTGAGAAAGGAAATTCCTATCTATATTCTTAATTTTAATAAGAAGAGGAGAATGATCAAAGAGGGTATGGCTAAGATGGTCAACCTTAATAAACTCAAAAGAATTAAGCCATACATCATTAAATAAAACCCTAGCAAGCCTTTGCCATAAATATCCATGATGCCAAGTGAAATTATTGCCAGAAAAACCAATATCATTAAGATTGCAATCCATAATCATAACATTAAAATCCTCCATCAACTGATAAATAGGGAGAGAACCCCCTATACGCTCAGCCGGGTTCGTTATAGTGTTAAAATCTCCACCAACAAGCCAAGAAAGATTGCAAATGCTATGAAAATGAATGATTTAATTACATAAAATCTTTGTAGTATAATGAGATGAAGTAGCATAAATAAATGAAGCACAACATTGGAAACTAGAACTTTCAATATTACAATGCAAGACTTGAGTAAAATCACCAATGATATCAATTCTAACATAGTCTTTTCAGATTACTCAAATTTTATTAGCCACATTCGACTTAGCATGTTTAAAACCCAGAAATTAAGCAGTACTAAGTAATTTATCAACTGAAATAAGAGGCTCAAGTAAAATAAGAATAGAAACATTATGAATATGGCATAAATTTTTAACTCTAACCTTAGAAGAAGGGAAACCAATACCCAGAACATTCCAAATAATAGCGTTAAACATAAAAAACAATGATTAATGAGAAGTATGTGAACATGTATTTCTAAGAGATTATAAGAAAGCATTTTTTAGTTTTCAACCTCTCTTACAATGACCCTTGGAAAAGCTCATATCATGATCATCTCTAGCATAGCATTTAGCCAACATATCCACCTCCGTGTTAGTAAAAGCATCACTAAGATAATTTTCAGATAAAGGAATCTTACTTTCATTTAAATTATCTAAAAGCCCCCTAGAAAGAGGCAACTCACCTTCCACATAGAAAACACCATCTTCCATAGTAAAAACATTCTTCCCAACAACTCCACTAAATTCCTTCACACTCTCGGTTTAGACAATAGCTAACCTCTCTTATTGTGGCAAATCATCCTCTAGCAATATAGGCTCAGCTCAATTAGTAATTTGTTCATTAACTTGCTCATTCACAATAAGAGATTGAGACTGATTAGGATAGTTACTATCAACTTTAATAACAACCATATCAGACAAAGTTTGTTTTGAAATACAAGGATTTGATGAAGAAGAAGGCATATCAATGCTATTAGAATTATTAGGTAACATTTGTTTGTCCCCAACAGACAAATTAGGGCACAATATAATATCCATTTTGGGACCCACACTTTGATCACTGAGGAATTCTCCCCCAATAGAGGAGGAAGGATCGACCTGAATTTTAGCAGGCTGTAGGTTACCCACATCATTACCCTAGGTTATATCACCATTAACATCCACACCAATATGGTTCAACCCAACATTGACATAGTCAATCGAAATACCCTCTTTAACCTTAGATTGCCTAGAAATATCTTTTTCCTTCTTAAGGTGCAGATGCAATTTAAAGCATTCACTCAAACCATGCCTTTGCATCTTATAGTAAGAGAAACATATAAGATAATTTTCAAATTCAACCATATTAAAATAACCATTCAATTCATAGCCTAACCAAATCTCAGTATGATGTTTTTTTGAAATATCTAACTAAACTAAGACCCGAGCCACAGACGGACATGAAATTGAAGCCGTCACATGGTCTATTTACATTGGCCTACCAAGAATAGAAGCAAGCCCAAAGAGAATTTACAAATTAAAGAAATGAAGCCACAAATTAGGGAAATAAACTCAAACATGAGCAATCAAGGGCTACTCATGGACATCAAAATTAGGTGTCCATTTAAGAAGTCTCATTTGACAAGCCTGGATATAATAAGATCTCCTCAAATAAATTCATCTATAATCCATATCATTGCCCAGTTGGATCGCCACATATGGGGGTCAAGCAATCTGATATGAAAAGAACCAGAAAGCATCAGATTAATAAAATACTAGCAAATAATATCAAGATTTGGTTGCCTAAAAATAAATTTACCAACTAAACTAAGAGCAAACAACTGAATCATCAAACATTAAGGCGGGACAACCCTTGAATGAATTATGCATAAACTGAAAAGGGGAAGGGCCAGAGGAAAAACCATCAAACACATCCTTAAAGGAATGGGATTTGCAATTCAGAATAATGGAAATCGAAGGGAAAGATGAAGACGGAGTCATCATCCCCCAAACCAACAAAAAACCATAAACAAAACAAAACAAAACTCAAAACTATCTCAAAAAGGAACGAAGAGGAGGAGAAAATCCACAGAAAACCATGCTAAAAGCAACCCGAAATCAGATCTCGTGGGGAACCCTAGATCGCCAAAATGTTGCCTGAAGCACCAGAGCAGAGAGATGTTGCAATGACTATATCAAAATAATTGTGATCAATTCTTTACTTTCCTTGGTGTATGTTGTAGTTAAAATGGTTAGTAGAACTTAAAATAAATATCCAATATATAGTGCATAAATAAGCAAATAAACATTCAGTAGTATTTGTAATCATCTAAACAAAGTCTAATATCACAAGGGTTGGGCTCTAGGATTGTAATAATCTCCCTCTTTTGATATCATAAAAAAGACTAAGTCTAACTCCTTTTGATATCACAAAGTCTTACTCCTTTTGATATCACAAGAAAGACTAAGTAAAATAAACTACACTGCAAGGAAATTAAAATATTGAAAACAAAAAGAGTATAATAAAACACATGAAAATAACACATTATTCATTATCAGGGTCATCTGGTGGTGGTGGCACTGTTTATGATGCCCCTAATGAAGGATTTATCTAATAAAAAATTGCTAAAGTCTATCATATCATGCCTTAGATGATTGATTAAGCCCATAAAGAGCTTTCTTAAACTTATAAACATGATTGAGAAAAATCTAAATTCTAAAAAGTTGAGGTTATTCTACATAGACGTCTTCTTTAATTACTTAATTTTAAAATGTACTTTTTACATCCATTTAATATAGTTTGAAACCTTTATTGTAAAACTCTTATGGATTTTATTATTGATATGGGGTCAAAGGTTTCATCAAAATCTATTCTTTCTCTTTGATTGTACCCCTTAATTACCAACCTAGCTTTATTTCTAACTATTTATAGCTAGTAGAGAGGGATGCGAGCATGAAGTGGTTTTGTGGAGAGTCCTCCAGAAGTGTATTTAGAGTGAAGAAGTCTCAGATAGAGGTTAGTGATTTAAAGAAGAGAGAACCTCTAGTATCTAGGAGTGAAAGAGGACACATATTAGTTAGTAATGTTCTAATATATGGTTATTATTTGAGAAGACATACATGTCATTTCTTTTAATGCATAAGTTATTACTTCTGATGTGGTTAATTTAGTCACAAGGTGGATTAGTGTTTGTAAAGAGAGCCAAAAGGTAAACTTGAAGCTGGGGGCAGTAAGAGGCAAAGACATCAGCAAGCCCCATCTAGAGTAGTTTTTGAGGCTACTTTAATCTATGATAATGAAAATTTTAAAAGTATTTGATAGTAGAACTTTCAAGGGAGTCTACTACTATTGAAAATGTAGCTATGGTGTAGCCCAGAGTTCACAATCTAACTTGGTATAAGGTAAAGGAGGCACTAGAGGAAGTGGTATATATGAATTTTCATTATGTATTACTTATCATATTTTATTTAACGCTAGAGAGCAAGCCATTCCTTTTTGTCTGAGTATGTGTTGGATGGCTTAGGTTTGGTTCAAAACTTATTAGCTTCTAATTAACCTACTTTATTACACGTAGGTCATTTTTAAGTTGCTAGCCAAATTTATAAATGTGAGATTGAAAATATATATAGAAAGTTGAAGTCAAAACTGATTGTATTGCCTATGAAAGAGTTTGATATAATAGTGGGTATGCACTAAGTGAGTAAATAATAGGCTCAAATTGATTATAATTAGAGGCGAATAAGTTTGTGTGTTGGTGGGGAGGCATTTCACTTTCATGGTACTAGAAGTGCCTTTTCATCTTGATTTCTATGTTATAAGTAGGTAAGGCCTACAGAAAGGAAAATTATATTTTTTTGGCTTGTTTAAGAGATTTGAAAAATTTTTTTAAAGGTCATGATGATGCTCCAATGGTAAAGGACTCCTCGAATGTTATTCCTGAAGTGTTATCTAGATTGCCTCTTAAAAGGGAGGTAGAATT
The DNA here is from genome assembly GCF_001605985.2 of Dendrobium catenatum. Taxonomy (NCBI): domain Eukaryota; kingdom Viridiplantae; phylum Streptophyta; class Magnoliopsida; order Asparagales; family Orchidaceae; genus Dendrobium; species Dendrobium catenatum. The sequence goes on along the minus strand of NW_021385752.1, from coordinate 171,011 downwards.
TTATATTGAGATGGTGCGAGGTATGACTCTGATAATGAAGGATTCCTATAGGATGGCACCAAGAGAATTTTAAGAATTGAAGGTTTAATTATTGGAGCTGCTAGATAGAAGATTTATCAGGAAAAGCATATCACCTTGGGGAGCTCTTGTACAATTTATAAAGAAGAATTATGAATCTTATAGGTTGTGTGCTGATTATTAAAAGTTGAATAAAGTAACCATAAAGAAGAACTATCCAATACCCATGGTAGAAGATCTATTTGACCATTTGGAAGGTGTATATGTATTTTTTAAGATTGATTTGCTTTCTTAGTATCACTAGTTGAGGGTGAAGGCAGAAGATATAGCAAAGTTAGCTTTTAGTAGCATATACGGTCAGTATGCAATTTTGGTGATGCCATTTAGTATGATGAATGTACCTCCAATATTTATAGATGTAATATATTGAGTATTCAGAGAGTATATAGTGAGTTATGGTAAAAGTTATTGTATTTTTAGGGTATATAGTGGACACGAAAGGGATTATTATGGATTCTCGAAAGGTGCAAGCAGTGGTAGATTGAACGAGGATTACTTCTATAACTAAGGTTAATAGTTTCTTGGGCATGATATGTTATTATAGGAAATTTGTTATTGGATTTTCACTTATTATAATTCCTATAAGAAGTTTGACTCATAAGGTCATAATGTTTGATTGGAGACCAGAATGTGAAGAAAACCTCTAGAAGTCAAATGAATTTTTGGTGCCAGCCCCTATATTGACCATCTGGTCATATACCGAAGGATTGTAGCTATATAATGAAGTTACCTTGGAAGGCTTCAAATGTATGTTGTAGCATAATGGGAGGGTGATAGCTTATGCTTTTAGGAAGCTGAAACTACATGAGATGAACTACCCAAATCATGATATTGAATTAGTAGTCATTATATTTGCTTTGAAGATATTGAGACATTATCTATATGTTGTTCGATGTGAGATCTATACTAATAATCAAAGTCATTATTATATTTTCACCTAAAAGGAGTTAACTATGAGATTAAAAAGGTGGTTAGAGTTGATTAAGAATTATGATCTAGATATTATTTATTAGCCCAATAAAGCTAGAGTGGTTATTGGTGCTTTAACCAGGAAGTCCTATTTGATTACTTCTAAGTAGCCATTAATTTGGGAGATAAAAAAGTTATAATTAGAAGTGATTTGTTCATTTGATGTGCTAGTTGGAGTTATCTCCCAAATGATGGTTTTGCCCTTGCTACAGGATAAGATTAAAGAAGATCATAAAGAAGATAAAGAGTAAATGAAATTGATAGCTCAAATTTAATAAGGGAAGAGATCTAAACTACAAGTGAAAAGTTAGGGTATGCTTTACTATGGCAGTAGGTTGTGGGTCCCAAATAATGCTAGTCTTAAGAAGGAGATTCTATAAAAAGCCCAATATTCAAGGTATACCATTCATATAGGCAACAATAAGATGTATTATTATCTAAAATCTACATTTTGGCAGCTTTGGCTGAAGTGAGAAGTAGCAGAGTTTATTTCCAAATGTGAAGCATGATAGTTGGTGGAAGTTTAACATTAGAGTCCTAGTGGATTATTATAATCTTTATTGATTTATATGTGGAAATGAGAGAAAATTACTATGGATTTTTTATGGGCTTTCCCTAGTCTAGGCAAGGTCATGATGGAGTATGGGAATGTGATTATGGATATATTAATGAGGTTTGCTCATTTTCTGCCAATAAAGAAAAATAATTCAGTTGATCAATTAGCTTAGTTGTATTTAAAGGATATTGTTAGATTTCATGGGATTCCTAAGGTTAATATTATTAATTGTAATGACATATTCACTTCTAAATTATGGAAAAGTATTTAAGAAGGTTTAGGGATGAAGTTGAATTTCAACATAACATTTTACCCCTAGAGAAGTAGATAATCTTAAGGAGTTTTTCATGTATTAAAATCTCTATTGAGACTTTGCATTTTGGATTTTGGTGAAAGCTAGGAAGATTATATGTCATTGATTGAATTTTCTTATAATAACACCTTCCAGGAAAGTATCATTATGGTTATATATGAAGCTTTGTTTGGAATAAAGTGCGGAAGATCTTTGGCTTGACTTGAAATAGGAAAATGGAAGATGATTGGGTTTAAGCTAGTAGATAGTGTTGCATAAATAATTATATTTATCAGGAAAATGATATAAATAACTTAGGATAGATATAGGAAATATTTTAATCCAAAAGCACAAGTTCATAGAATTATTTGTTGGTAATTTTATTTTCCTAAAGGTCAACATGTAGAAGTGAGAAAGCATAATTGGAAAAAATAACAAGCTAAGTCCTATAAATATATAACCATTTGAAAAGATTGAAAGGATTGAGAAATTTTCTTATAGGTTGTCTATGCTAGATCACTTGTTAGGCATCCACAGTTTCTTTCATGTCTCTCTTAAGAAAATGGCTATTAGATCTAATCAAAAAGTTTTGGAAAGTGAAGTTGAGGTGCAACCCAACATGACTTATAGAGAAGAACCTGAACAAATTATGGCCTATGATGTGAATCAATTAAGGAACAAGTAGATCCCTTTAGTTAAGGTCTAATGGAAGCACAAGTAAGAGCGGGAAGTAACTTGGGAGAAGAAAGTTAAGATGAGGCAATTGTATCCAAATCTATTTTGACTGTGTTGCATATTGGAAGTTTTGAGGATGATATTTTTGTAAGGAAGGGAGGATGTAGTGTCACCTATATTCAAAGTAAGTTAATTCATTTAATTTTGTGTAAATCCTTAGTTAAAATTTATTTAACAATGATTTTATGTTTATAGAATTTAAATAGACTTAAATAGGTCAAGAAATTAAAATGGGGTAGAGAAATTCAATCATCTGAAATAGTTGTTAAAGTGTCGACATGCCCAGAGAGGCATCACTGCAATATTTAGCTCACTATTTTAGAGAGGTTTTTAAGGGGGTATTGCCGCATTGGGTGGCATCGACATAGCGGCAAGCTCTGTATTTATGAGAATCTAGGAGAATGTAAATAATTTTGGTCAACGCAGAGACGATGTGGAGTCGAGAATCATAGTTCTAGGCTAAATGGTGATTTTTAAATATTTAAAGTAAAATAAACAATTTGAAAACTCTATTTTACACAGCCTTTTTTCAGAGTAGAAAGGAGAAGGGAAGATAAGAGTGAGAGAGGAAAAAAGAGAGAGGATTTAGAGGCTGATGTTGATGTTTCGTCATTGAGTCTGTTTAACATTTTGTAAAGCATGAAATAGACTTTTTTACTTCTATCTCTGATTTTAATTCTAGTGATTTTATAAATAAATATATATATATATATATATATATATATATATATATTTAATGCATTTTGCATCAATATATCTTGATACATTAATTTCTTCCTACTGGTTCTTAATAAGATTTTTCTAACAATTATAATAGTTATATAAATGTTTTGAAATGATCATATAAATATCTCAATGAAGTTGAAAAAATGAATGGGATAAGTTCAATGAGTATAATGTTATACAATCAAAGTGGCTTTACTAGTAATTTACGCATCACCTAAGCACTGCATTGAATTTATAAATTAGTTATTATTGCATATATATTTCTGTTATTCATAACAGGGCAATGGAAATATTTTGATATGTGAAAAATATACTCTTTGATATGTTACAATGGACATATGTGTTATATTTTGGCCCCATCTATTTTAAGTGGATGTAGGAGGGATTCAAGCTCCACTTGGTGAAAGTGGGTATGGGAGGTTATATTTTATTATTCTTTCTAATTCTGGCCCCACTTGTTATATATAAGTGTGGGAAGTTAAAGAGAGGCATAAGTGGAAGTTGAATTATAAATAGATATCGAGACATATGCATTATAGTTGTGTAGTATACATTCTGATAATTTTAAATGAATTAAGTATAAGTAATATTCTGTACTGCATGTGGAAAATTACTAATCTTCTATACGTACTTTTATTAAATGTGAGAGTCAATTAAAATAAGTATTATGAGATGTATCTAAAATCTCTGTAGAAGTAAATTTATAAGGTATAAATAACAACTTTGAAATGAAGTGAATTCCAAGACCCTAGAAAATCATATTCTACTAGTTCTTTATTCATATTATGCACATTATTGAGTTTTACTTTAATTTCTATTTTATCTTTTATTTTAATTGGACGTTGATATTTATGGAACTAGATAAATAAGTCTACTAAGTTGGTTGAACTTATTCTATGATATTTTTTATATTTTAGGAAAAGGAAAAGGTTGACCAGAGTAGGGCGGATAGAGAAAGGATACTGGATCTGGGTTATTAAGGTACAATTTTGTAATTTTGTTTTTAGTATATTTGATATATAGGTTGAAAGTCAACTATGTTATTGTATATATGTATTTTGGATAAAATGAATTTTGTTTACATTGCACTTTTTATTTAGATTCATAATAGCTATAATTATCTCTATTGGTGATTGAGTTAATAATTTAAGTTTAATTTTCAAACATTATATTAGATTCTAGGGCATCATACAAATGGCAGAGTAGGGCAACGGTGGTCTCAATACTGTAGTTTGCAGATGATCCACTGGTGGTGGCCAAGAGAAGAAAGGTCTGACAATGATGGTCGGGCAAAAGTTCAATGGAGATGGCCGAACAGAGGTCCGACAATGGTGGCCAAATTGAGCTTGGATGTCGATGGTTAGGCTAAGGTTTGATGGAGAAGGTCGGGCAGTGATTGTTCATTAGCAATGGCGCTTAGGTGGAGCTCCCGGATTTTTCAAACCTCCTAGCTCCGCCTTTTTTATGTAGGAAGTGAGAGTCTACTAATAGATTTTTGATAGTGGATGCCTCTTAAATATGAAGAAAATCTAGAGCAAATTTTGGTGTTCTTCATCAAACAGTTTAAAATGGAATCCCTCTATCATACATCCTTTCTTCGAGACTTACCTACCTAAATAGTGTCGGAATCAAGAGATCCTAGGCTCATTGGAATCGTCTTGTCGAGCCACTTGATTCAACTATAAGCACATCATATTTAAAGATCATTTGATTATCTAATTATTATCCTAAACCATCCAAATATGCTTCAAGCCATTTATTTGGGCCCATTTGAGACTAAATTGGACCAATTTTGGTGGATTTGGATTTGTCTTGTCAAGAAATTTAATTTTACTATAAGTTTACTGAAACAAGAGATTGGATGGTCCAAAATTTAATTTTGAAATTTTCTGATTCTAATATGCCTCGAGATTCATACCCAATGAAGGTGATTTTTGGTGAACTATCAAACTCAATTTTTTTCTTATTAATTTTATTTACTCATTTTTTTTAGTTGTAATTCATAATTTGATGTAAATTAAAGAAATTCAAAATTTAGATCATATATTTAGTATTTCGACCCTATCCCTTATAGGGCGTGGAAATAAAGCTTATGTTTTTATAGGCTTTCTAGCTCAAATATTGGGCCCAAATTATGCTAAAAGTAAGGCCCATAATTTTATGGCCCACATACATTTAGCCCATTACGTGACAGCTTGAAGAAAAACGACACACACAAGAAAATAAGGTTACATATTGTATGTAAAAGAATAATTTTCTATAATTTATAATATAACAAATTTTCATTTATTTTTGAAATTTTTTCCTAAAGGACATTCAATGATATAATCTCAGTCCAAAGTAACGATAGCACTAAGATTAATGCAACGTCATTTTTAATCTTCAAATTTAATTTATAATAATAAATTGATAAATTATTATGTAATTTAATAATATACTAAAGTTTAAAATGGTAAAAATATTATTAAAATTTTATTTTCTTGATGTTTTATCCTTTTTGAAATATTTAATTATATTTAAACTCTAATGTTTTAAAATAGTTTTATAAGTATAATAATATTTATTAAAATTTGATTTAATCTTTTGTTAATCATGAGGAAATATTTTTTAAATTTAATTTTTAATTAAAATAAAAAAGAACTAAATTAAGATAGAGCATATAATATATAGATAGTGTTCGTGCAGGAGGATTCAAGGAGGATGTTAAAGTGAATAAGAATATGAATTCTAAAGCCCTTTTATTTAAAGAAAAATGATCATTCATACGTACAAAATTTAATTAGTACAGTATTATAATAATTTCGTACAGGACGATAATAATTTCGTATGGACGAACAATAACGTCCTAAATGAAACGACTTTTCGTAATCACACAATTTACGAAGCATCCTTTCGTACAGACTTTTGATCAGACGATCGTACTGACGAATAGGTGTTCATCCAGGACGATTAGTTATTTAAGATCATTTTAATGACGGTTAGGTTCGTCCCCCATAGAGGATGACACGTGGTTCGTACAGATGAAATAAAATTTCGTACGTACGATCAGTTAAAATAACGAATTCTACCCAGATAACCGTCTACGTGTGTACAGACGAATGAATACAGATCGTGCAGGATGATAGACGTATCGTACAGTACGATATGTGTTAAAAAAATTAAAACTTTGAGCATTAAGTTCAAAAATAATGATTAACATGCCACAAAATTCAGATGAGACGAAAAAAATTTCGTACATTATGAATATAACACTTAGAAAATTCAGCACGAATGATCAGAAATAGAAATTTTGATATATGATATATGTCTAAATCACACAAAAACATGAAAACAAAACAAAACCAAAATCTGGAAACACACACACACACACAAACAAAACATTGACAACCAAAAGCAAAAAATACACATGAAAACATATCAAGTTTGCAGATGATTTAATTTAAGCTTTTAGATAAATAACTCCTAACCTTGTTCTTAATGTGCTAAAAGTATCAAAGGCTAGTGATTTTATAAAAATGTCTGCAAGTTGATTTTCAGTTGAAATATGGTTTAATTCAATTTCTTCTTTAGATACATGATCCCTAATAAAATGATGTCTTATGTCTATATGTTTGGTTCTAGAATGTTGAATATAATTTTTTGAAATACAAATGGTATTAGTATTATCATAATAAATTGGAATCATATATATTATAAATCCTAAATCAATCAACTATTGTTTTAACCAAAGAACTTGTATCACACAACTTCCTAAGGTAATATATTCAGCTTCAGCAGTAGATAGGGCTATAAAATTTTATTTTGTAATGGATCAAGAAATTAAAAATTTTCCTATAAATTGATAAGTTCCATATATACTCTTCCGATCAACCCTACAAAGTGCAAAGTCTGAATTAGAATATCCAATAATTTCAAATGAAGAATTATACTTAGGATACTAAATTCCTAAGTTCTGAGTTCCTAAAAGATATATTAAAATCCTTTTTATTGCTGTCAAATGTGATTCTTTTGGATCTGATTGAAATCTAGCACACAAACAAACACTAAACATAATATCGGGTTGGCTAATTATCAAATAAAGCAAAGATCCAATAATTCCTCTAAATTTCTTTTAATCAATAGATTTTTCCTTTTAGTCTTTATCCAACTAAACTAGGGAACTCATATATGTATTAACTGATTTAGTATTATCCATTTCATACTTCTTGAGGATGTCCTTAAGTACTTTGACTGACTAAGAAATATTTCTTTCTCAATTTGCTTAATGCTAAAACCTATAAAGTAATTAAGATTTCCCATTAGGCTCATCTTAAATTCACTACTCATTACTTTAAAAAAATTATCACACATATTTTTTTTAGATCCAAAAATGATATCATCAATATAAATTTGAACAATGAGTAAATCGTCTCCTAATTTCTTCAAAAAGAGAGTGGTATCGACACTTCATTTTTCAAAAGATCTCTCAAGTAAAAAAGTACTTAACCTCTCATATCAAGTCCTAGGTGCCTATTTCAATTCATATAATATCTTTTTTAATTTAAAAATATGATTAGGGAATTTTAAATTTTCAAAACCTAGAGGTTGTTCAATATAAACATCTTCTTGAATCACCCCATTCAAAAAGACACTTTAAACATCCATTTTATATAATTTAAATCTTCTAAAACATATAAAGGTTAACAAAACCCTAATTACTTCAAGTCTAATCATAGAGGTAAAAGTCTCCTCAAAATTAATCCTTTTAATTTGATTATACTCTTTAGCCACCAATCTAGCCTTATTTCTAACAACAACTCCTTAGTCATTTATTTTATTTTAAATACACACTTAGTTCCAATTATACTTTGGTCATTTAACCTTGTAATTAATTCCCAAATATCATTCCTTACTAATTAATTTAATTCTTTTTTGCATTGTGAAAATCCAAAATTCATCCTAAAGTACTTGATTTATATTTATGGGTTATATTATAGAAATAAAGGCATAATGATTGACTTCTTTTCTAAGTCCACGCCTAATCCTAACACCCTCACTTGGTTTACCTAAAATTAATTCCTTAGAGTAGTTTTTAGAAAATTTCAATTCTCTAGGCAAAGGGTTTTCTATCTCTAAATTTTTTTCCAAAGTTATCTTATCAATCCTTTGAGAGTTATTTTCTAAATCATCCTCTTCCAAACTTGGCACTTTTAAAATTCCAGATTCATTAAATATAATATGTGTGATCTCCTCAACTATCAAAGTTCTTTTATTATATACTATATACGATTTTTCAATACTATAGTATCCAAGAAACTTTTCTTCATCTGATTTTTTGGATCAAATTTTTCTAAGAAAGATTTTTCATTATTATGTATGAACATCTTACATCCAAAAACATGCAAATATGATAAATTAGGTATTCTCCCTTTAAGAAGCTCATAGGGTATTTTGTTCAATTTTGATCTAATGTTCACCCTATTCAGAACATAACATACAATACTAATTGCTTTAGCCCAAAAATATTTAAGAAGTGAATATTCAGCCAACATAGTTCTAGTGGATTCAATTAATATTATATCTTTCTTTTGACTATCTCATTCTATTGAGGGGTTTTAGGTGTAAAAAAATTATGATCAATTCTTTTTTCCTTATAAAAATTCTCAAATTTATCATTTTCAAATTCACATCCGTAATCACTTTAAATAGTTAAACTTCACAACCTAGTTTTCTCTGAATCCAAGTTAAAAATTCTTTAAATTCCTCAAATGATTCACTCTCATAAAATAAAAATTTAGCCCACATAAATCTCGAGAAATCATTAACTATCATAAATCCGTATACCTTCCCTCCTAGACATATAATACTAACCAATTTAAAAAGATCCATATGAATAATCTCCAAAGGTTTGCTAGTTCTAAGATTTTTATTGGAATGAAATAAGGATTTAACCTATTTTCCTAGTTGACATGCATCACATAGGTGATCCTTAGTAAAGTTTAGTTTTTGTATACCTTTAACTAAATCCATTTGGGTAATTTTCCTAAGATTAGAGTCTCCTATGCCATAACCATGATTCATCAGAAATAGTTTTTAAACAAAAAATATTATGAGTTTTAATACAGTTGAAATCTAATATATAAATATTATTTACCCTAATTCCATGTTATACATAGTTTTCATTTAGGCTTAATATACAGCTAGTGGAAAAAATTTTTATACTATACCTTTTATCATATAACTAGCTAATACTTAATAAATTATTCTTTAAGCTTTAAACAAGTAATACATTTTTTATGAAAAAATCTTGCAAGTTTCCAATCATACATGTGCCAACCACTTTTCCAGTGGTGTTATCTCCTAGTGTAACCCTGCCACTATTTCTAGCTTCCAGTGATATAAATTATGTAGTGTCTCAAATTATATGCTTTTAGCATGTACTATTCAAGTACCAAATGTTCTCATGAGGTCTTGTATGAGAGTTTTTCGGTAAAATAATTAAATGTTAGACTTGGGAATCCAAACAAGTTTGGGTTTTCCTTTGGCAAAATAAAATTAGATGCTTGTATAATATGACTTGGTTTATGCATCTTATGTCTCCACACTAAATGTGTTTTTCTATCTAAAGTACAAGTGTGTGCAATATGTCCAATCATCCCACATGAACTAAAATTTAACTCTAGGAAATAGATTTTTTAATCTTCTATAATAAATTTATCTCTTCCTAGGTTTTAAAATTTTTGACCTCAAAATATGATTAATAAAATATTCAAGTGTTGGAGGTATCCTATTTTTCTTAAGAGCATTCACTATCACTCTAAGAAATGAATTTGTATATTCTAACACAGTGTTATCATATTTGAGATAGTGCTTTCTATTCTCATATTCATCCCTAAAATCTTTAATTTGTTTCCATTTTAGCATAGGATGTCTTTAAAAAATCATTATATGTATTCAAGTCATTAAATTCATCAAGTAAGCTCATTTGATTGTTATCTATCAGTACTTGATCTTTTCTAAGGATTTCATACTCTTTTTATAACTCTTGCATTTCAAAGTTCAGTCTAGCATGTATCTTCTTAAGTTTTCTATATGCATCATGTATTCTTTCAGAGACTTCTCATAATTCAGCATAGGTTAAGTCACATACATCTTTTTAATCTGATTGATTAAGATTATATGCCATTAAACACAGGTTGGTGACTTCCTCCTCCTTTTCTATTTCTGACGAATCCGATGTTGAGTCCGCCCAAAAAGCTCTCCAAATCTCTTCTTGCCCTTCTTTATATTATTTTTTCTCTTCTACATTCTCCTTGCCATTAGTAGCTTTTAGATTTGGGCAGTCTAATTTTATATGTCCAATTTTTCTGCATTCATAGCAAATCACATCATTATAAATCTTAATATTTTTATTGAACTTACCTCTGTTCCACTACTGGCATCTCCTCTGCTTCCTTTTAAGAAAACTACTAAATTTTCTTATCATCAAGGTAATATCATCCTCATTCTCAGGTAGTGACTGGTCACTCTTTGAATCATCTGCTTTCAATACCATGTTCTTCTCCTTTCTCTATTCTCCTGCATCAATCTTCCTTTGACTCACTCATTGCTCGCAAGCAATTAGTGATCCAGAAAATTATCAATAGATTAAACATTTAAATTCTTAGACTCTATAATCACAATTATTTTAACATAATTAGTGATAATTTCAACATTCATTAGTTCCCTACCTAATGCATGCAAAGAAGTGACTATTTGAGTAAATCTTGTATACATTTCAAAAATGGATTCATTGGGTTTCATGCAAAATAATTCATAGTCATATAATAAAATATTTAATCTAGTTTGCTTTACATCATTAGTTCCTTTATAAGTAATATAAAGCCTATCCGAAATATCCTTTCCACTTTTACAAGTGAAACCCCGCATGTAATCTTCTGACTTAAGTGCACAAAAGAAACTATTTAAATATTTTGTATTTAATTATGCTAAGTTACATTCTTCTACAGTCCAATCAATAATGAGTGTTTCAACTCTAACATCATCAACTAACCTAGTTGGCCTTGTATTCCCTTCTTGAACGAAAATCTACATGCGATAATCAAGTAATTACATAAATGTAGATATGCATGTTTTCCAAAAATTAAAAGGGATATTATCAAATAACGGAGGTCTAGTGATCGAATATCCTTCAGATGTATTTTGATTTCCAAAAGTAGCCATTCTTATTTTTCAAAAAGTAGTCTAAACTTATAATTTTGAAATGAAGCTGTGATATCACTTATTGATTTTTGATTAGGTTGTTAAACCTAAGTTATTATCCCAAGGCTAACCAAGATAGGGGTGAATTGATAATTTAAAAAATTCTTTTAGAATTTTAAATTAAAAACCGTTATGAATTTTATAGCAAGTTAATTTTAAGTTTTAAAATAAACCTTTCAACCACAGTAAATAACTTGCAGTAAATAAATGAATACAAAAATAAAAGATGCAAATATTTGTAGTGGTTTGGTCAAAACATGACTACATCCACTCCCTAAAGACTCTTTCTTCAGGTATTGCATTATTATCAAAGTGTCTCTCCTTTTGCCCCCACAGCAGGTAGAGAAGTCTTTACAAATCCTCTCTCCTTTTGGTCAAAGATTTTGTACACAATTATTATCCAGTACAAACCTAGTTTGTACTGTACAAACAGTTAAAATTTTTTCATCTTCATCGGGATGAAGAGAGACTCCATAATTTTGTATCCTGGATGGCATACGTATGATGATTATATTGTACGGTACGATCAATTACAAAAATTTTCAAGTTCTTTGGGATGAAAACAGACCCATCTAATTCGTACCCTGGATGACATATGTATGATGATGACATCATACGATATGATCCATTTAGTTAATTCTCCAATTCATCTCGATGAAAAGGGACCCATCCAATTCATACCTTAGACGACATACATACGATGACGACATTGTATGGTACAAACCATTCAAAAATTTCTTGGATTCATCTGAAACAAAAGGGACCCATCTAATTTGTATCCCGGATGACATACATATGAATTTGATATCGTATAGTACGATCAATTCTTAGAAAAAAATTCTACTTTATGTTCATTTGAATACTTGCAGGGGAAATTAAATGAACCAATCTTCGAGTATGAAAATACTTCATACAATACGATCAGTTTTTAAAATAATAAATTTTAAACTCTCTCTGGTGTGTATGTGTGTGTGTGTGTGTGTGTGCACAGTTACTCAATTACAATCACACTCTCTAAGACTCAATAAAATAAAAATACAAACTTCATTTACAATAATCCTAAGCTGATCTGATTTGAAGTCTTTAACAATCCAGAGTATGATTTGCCTAAAAAAGTTAATATACACGAACAGCAAAACAATGCATCTAAAATATGTTAGGAGAAATAATAATCAAAGCAATAATATTTGGAATTATCAAAAACATACAAGTTGCAAGAATAATCCTAATCAAGAACTAAGTTACAACTATCTCAACAAATACCATATAAACATGCAGGTCATATCAGATCTAAATCAAATCATTTCAAGTAGTTCAATTACTTTGAAAGCAATTATTACATGACTGACCTATAGAGGTCACCACATTTTTTGATACTTAGTGCTTAGTGATGGGAATGATAATAATGGATTTTAGTGATGGGGATGAAAATAATGGAGTTTAGTGATAGGGATGATAATAATGGGGTTATCATTTTCTTGTTGGCTTGTCTTTGCTTCATTTATTTTCTATGATGGTTTTAGTTTATTGTGTTGTTTCTACCTATGTACAATGTTTTGTGATTTTACTAGAAAGTGTTTACCCAATAGTTTTGGTTTGTTACAATTTCTTATTTCCTTTTTAGCCTTTTTCACTTTATTTTTATTTTTGTTGGTTGAATATTTTTCTTGTTTATATTATTTTAAGTTGTTCTAGTTCGAGATTAACTTATATCTAGAGTTTTATGATGTTGTTAGTTCTATTCGGATGACATCGATTAGATGCAATATATGGTTACCCTTTTTTGCTCAATCGCTTTACTATTATTTTCATAGTGTCATTTAAATTATTCTCTTGGTGCCAATTCATTGTAATTATTGTATCCAAATTTTTTTGTGATGATATATGATCTTACTAGTAGGCTTTCTTGTTGCAATTTAGGATCTCTAGTTTGTGATTTTGATGATGACAAAATTGATTGAATTGTTTCTTTTCTCATTAAATATTTTAGATATTTCTTTTGTATGTGTGCACTAACATTTCAGGTAAGATATATAAAGCTTAAGACTGTTCAAGACTCAAGATTAAGTAGAATAAAATGTAAAAGAGTTTATAATTTTATGTTTTTTATTTATTTACTTCTTAAGTCTGGTCTCATAAGAGTGTTGTTGACCTCGATTTTGGCTCGAATGTGCTCGAGCCCTTTCGTTCGATCTAATTGAACCCCGTCGAGCCCAATTCGAGCTCGAATCAACCCGCCTCGAGCCGAATCGGACTCGAATGTGTTCAGTTAGACTCGATTAGCTTGTTTTCATCATGTCGTACTTAATTAGATTTAAATTGATGCTTATTTTGAATTTAATTTCGTTCAATTAAATTCGTCGTGCCGACTCGAACCTGATTTGACTCGAATCGAGTCGAACTCGGACTCGAGTCTAATCTAAGCTTAGCTAATCTGGACTTGATTTAGTTCAATATAATTCTACTAAAATCCATCCACTCTTTTAAATAAATTTTGAATTCATCTGCTAAATCAGGAAATAAATCGGATGGCTTGGATCGAATCGACGATTCGCTCGAGGTTCCAGCGTGATTTCGGTGATCTTCCACAGGCGAAGCAGCGATCTGCTTCAGAAAGAAGTTTCCTTTCGCGTGTTTGAGCTGCAGCAGCAACGGATACGAAGAAGCGGGCTTCCTCTTGCGGCAATGAACTCAAGGTACTCATAGCAAAGGCTCCGAGCTCGGTAGGGCATATACGCTTTCTAAAACTTCCGATCCCTCTCTCTCACGAAACGCTCTCCCTCTCTCGCTGCTTCTCCCTGCGTGAGGAACCCGACGGTGGTCTCCTCTCCCTGCTCACACGGTCCCAGTTCTCTCTCTCTCTCGCCTTTCTCCATTCGCACAACCCGCCGAACCCAGCCCCTACTCCATCTCCGACCGAGCTCACGCCTCCTGGACCGACTCCCACGCCTCTCTCCTTCGCGCAAGCCACAGGAGTCCGACGACTCGACGCCGGTTTCCTTTGCGCGATCCGAACCCGAAGCCAGGTCCGAGCCCCTCCATCTCCGACCGGAACCCAATCAGGAGCCGAAGCCGTCCCCTCCGTGCCCGAAGTCGCCCAGACCGACGCAGATCTTCCTCTCGGACCGAACCCGATAACTCAAGATTTTGCAAGGTGAGTATCTCCCTTCTCTTTTCCTGCTTGGTCTCACACTTCCTCTTGTTCTTCTTCCTCCATTGACCCTCCCCTACCTTTCTCTCATTCCCTACTCAAAAAAAAAAAATCTGGAGAACAAATGAGTTGTTCTTTTAGCCCTTATACTTAGGTCTCTTCTTTTTTTTTTTGGGAATGATTATCATGTGGATTTTTGAGCATATTTTGGTAGGTTGTTTAGTGGCTCTTAGTTGAGATTTAGGAGTGAGCCATTATTCTTAGCTTAACTGGTTTTGTATAACTTTGCAAACTATGCATTTCAAATGCTTGATGAATTGCTCTCAAAGAAAATCAATGGGTATTTGCTTGCATTAGAGGTTTTACGTGGCTTTGACTTTATGGAGGTTTGATGTCTATTCTCAATGGGAATAAATCTTGCTATGAGTATCTATTTTGAGTTATGATATTTAAAGTACAGCACATACACTTGGTTTTAATCTATTGAATGCTTGGCCATCTCCTCACGTGTACTCATGTTTTGATAGGGGTTAGAGTGACATGATTATGTTTCTTTCTTTTTGATCATTTTGTTGGCAAAATAAATAGTTAACGCCTTTACATAGAAAAGAAAGGGAGAAGTTAGTAACCATTTCTTTGGAGGCAAATTCATTGTGACAATATTAGAATTGGCTTTCTAGTGGAAGTGTCTTGAGCGAATTCCTTGTGAAAGTACTTCGCCATGAACTTCTTGTGAAAATGTTCGAATAGAGCGATCTCTTTTGAAATTATTTGAATCAATGCATTGAAGGTTTATAAGATACATATATGATGCTTGGAAGAGCTCAAGCCTACGAATGTGTTTCAATGTTATCTGTATACTTCAAAATTACTTATTCGATGAGATGTTGCAAAAGGTCTTATGGAAGATATGTAAAAGAGCATGTTTATTTACAATTATTCGAAAGACAAGTTCATTCGTTTATTATGTACATGGAGCCGATGCTTTGTCATTACTCGTTTTATTTTGATAAGTGATTCGAAATCCCATGCTTAGGTTGTTAGAGATCGTGCGAAGGATGTCTTATTTGTTATCAATGTATGCATATGAGGTATTTATATTATTGCACCATTGAGAAATTACATAAGCATAAGAAGAAATTTCGAGCGAGCCTGGCTTATTACATTTACACATGGCTAAGATTTATGTGGTTTGCTCTTTTGGAAGGTTTTCAATCATCACTTGCGAATAACTTGTTTAATTATTTCTTGCATAGTGTCGATCAATTACAATTTGATAGTAGTTCGGAAGGGCATACTCCCTCTTGAAATGTTGTGAAGTTTCTTTGTAAAAAAAAAAAAATACTTCGTAGTTGTTACTTCTTTTTTTTTTTATCCATTCCAAAATCTTGATGAGTTTTGGATAGTTTGTGGGAAGTTATAAAAAAAAAAAACCCATGTTATTCTTTATCCAAATATGCATATAAGGAATTTGTGATAATGCTTGGTTGGAAAAGACACTTAAAAAAAAAAAAGAGAACGATTGGTGATAGTTTGTTTGGGATTCGCATGAAAATTTGAGAGATTCTTATTAGACTTGTTTGTTTGAGCCTTGTCGATACTTGGGTTTCATGATATAAAAAAAGAAGAGATCTAATGTTTATAAGTGCCTTGAACCTCCATAGCTTTATCGGTTGCAAAGCTCCATACAAAGTAATAGACATGAGAGCTTCTATGGCCTTTGGGAAGATCTTTCCTTGCTTGCTTTGTGAAAATTCCTGCAGCTTTCTATAAGTTTTCTCATTGTTTTTTTTGTAAGAAATAAGTGCAGAATTTGAGGTTATGTCGCTGTTTTTTTTTTATATGAGAAGTCCTATGGCATTTGGATGGAGCTGCTATTGCTTATTTGTGAAATTTCCTACAGCTTTTGTGTAACTTTTCCCACTAGTTTTGTAAAAGATAAATGCAGATTTTGGAAGTATTATTGCTGTTTTCGCATAAGAATTCCTATGACATTTGAGCGGATTTGTCATGGCTTTGTTGTGAAATTCCTACAGATTTTTGTAGAACTTTTTTTCACTATTTTGGTAAGAAACAAGTGCAGTTTTTACTGTTTTGGAGCTCCTAATTTATGTAGGGAGCATTGTATGTGCAGATTTTCACTATTTCGATGTCACAAACTATTTTTGGTAATAGTATACATGCAGTTTTTCATAGTTTTCGGCTTCCGGATTGTTGTAGGAATGGTGTAAGTGCAGATTTTTGTCACTTCGAGCTTCCACATTGTAGTAGAAATGAGATAGGTGCAATTTCTTCGTGGCTTTAACTTCTAGATTGCTTTGGCAATGAAATGAGTGCAGGATTCTCATGATTTTATTAGACTTGGGTTGAAACTTTTATTAAGCTTTTGTTGGCATTCAAAGCAATTCATACTATTAGAAGCATGTTCAAGCTTAAGGTTCATAGCATGGTTTGATGGCTTGGCGAGAATGGGTGACTTTGGGAGCAAAGACCCTTATGTTAGCTTGCTTGTAAGTAATCATGTGAGCATTATTTGATGAAATACCATTAGAAAGAAGTGATAACTTGCCTGATTCGTGGGCATTGAGTTCCCAACATGTTGTAGATCATATGTTAAATTTTGAATGAATAGTTCTTAACTAATAAAAATCTGCCAACACTTTTCTTTTTGAAACGACATTCCTTGATATTTGCATGGGAAAATATTCTGTTAGTGCAAATGTTCATGACACATCTTAGACCTCATGTATAATTTGTATCCGGTTAGATATAGTGATGCTAAACATTTCCTATGGTTTGCAAAATAGAAAGTTTATTTGTAATGTTATAAGTACAACATGGAGTCATAAATAATTATGCTTTATGAAGATCATTTAAACACTTTGACTACACTTTGGCAAGTCTGTTTAAAATGCAATAGTGCAATACCACATGTTATCTTGTGTTAAACTCCCTAATGAGCTCTTTTGTAGATTTGTGTTGTAATGAGATTCTTCTTCTTTTTATTCTTGAAGCGATCTTAGTTGAACCATATGGATTTAATTATTAGTTATTAACAATGAACATTTGGAAGCTTTTTGAGTCTGATATTGTCTCTTCATATTTCATATAAATGATTGAAGTAAGTTTAAAATATGTTCTTATAAAATCAAGTCATGTTTTCATCCATACTTATATGAATTGTCGTAGTTGTTTTATGAGTCGTCGTTAGGTGTGACATTTAAGTTTCTTTTAAAGAGTTTTATGAGTCACTTTATGTCGCCGATTTGGGAAAGTTATTTTTGATTGAAGGAAGTATTGTTTTGCTTTGATGGGAGCAATTTATGAGTGGCTTTGAATTTATTTTAAAGGATTTTATACGACGAATTTAATGAAAGCTTTACAACGAGGAGTTTTATAAGACTTTCTTGTTGCGAAGTTTTATATTTTCATACCCCACTCCAAATGAAAGGGAGTACTTGATTATGAGTTGGAGGGTAGAGTTTTGTGTTAAAGAATGAAGTTTTGGTAGGAGGTTTTGTAGAGATTTTGTAGAGTCTTTGTATCAAAACAATGAATGCAAGGAGGAAATTCCGGGTAGGTAGCTTTTAGGAGATTTTGCTTAATAGTTTACTTAGAGATTCTTGCAAGTCATGTTGGGTTTAGTTAGACTTGTTTAGCTTGATCCCTATAGTGTCATTTAGGAGTGACTAGTGCTTTCCTATTTGAATTGAGTTCTCTTAGTTGGTGATTTCTAAAAGAGGGTGATTTGAGGAGTTTGAACGTTTTGGGAAAATTTATGTTATGTGTGCTTAGTGTTCTTTTTGGGAGCAAAATAGGAATCCCTTCTCCTTTGTGTTAGTTTGTAAGGATATAAAGAGAAATGATTGGATGGGTCAAGGTAAGGTGAATTTAGTTGTGAGTTTAGTTTTAGAGGTCTTTTTCCTAGTCGTTGTAGGGTTTGGTTTAGAGTCTTGTGGTAGATAAGTGTCAACATATCAAAGTGTCTCAGTATTGGAGTGGAACAGCAAAAGGGCATTGTTGATTAATATGGATGCAATTGACTGCTACGAAATGTATCCAATAAACACGATGGCCATACACCTAGGCACGACTATTTTGATATCGGATTTTGCGTATCTTTTTCTTTTCTTTCAATGCATTTAGCGTGCATCTTTAATCGTTTGATCTTATAGTGGTTTCTTACAGCTGACTTTTTCTTCACGTCCTGGTACTGCATCACGCTACAAGGTTGAGGAGAACTCAAAGTATCAGATGATATTCTCAAACAAATATAACAAAGTTAGGCGTTCTAGATTTATTATTGCAATATTTCTCAATTCCTTACATACTATCGTTTAATTATCTATAGAAGACTGGCTACTAATACCCTCATCTTCTCTTGTCTTGCGAACAGACTTATTATATGAAATGCAATTTGGATTAAGAGGAGGGGCATCTGTGAGCTGGAGCTTGTAGGATCTAACCCACTGGATTCGCGACGCATCAGTTCGTACTCTCTACGCATATAAGTAGTGACCGCTACTCTGTGAGACCAAGCGGAGTCGTAGGCCCCTCGTTGTGCTGTAAGCTTTTTAAATACTTTAGACCAAACCTTTAGGGTGACCTAGATTGGTATTCACTGAATCCTAGAACTGTATAAGGACGCCTATGTAGAAACTTCAATTATATAAATTTATAGGATTTGCTCTTGTTTACATTCTTTTTAGATCCTAAAACCTAGTGTGACATCCGTATAGTAGATGATGTCGGATAGATAGGATAGAAAACACTACTATTAACCCTATCAACACTTTATGGTAAAACATCTTCAAAGGTGAACAATTAAAATTGTACCCAGGACCGGAGTCTTATATTAAAAGTTTTCATAGACTTAGGATGCATGCTCCCCAATGGCGTAGAGACTTGTTCAAAACAACAATCTTAGTGACTACGGTTGATTCTTCCTAGATTTTAGTTATCTCTCTATTTTCTTTGATTCACTGATTAATCAATCAATTAATCATTAATCTACATCATTAAAACCTATTAAAAACATTCATCCATAATTAAATAATTATTAACATTCACTGATACATCTAATTAAATTCAAAACACTCTAAAGTGCAAACACTAAAAAAGTA
>NW_021385752.1:106650-148715 GCF_001605985.2 Dendrobium catenatum | reverse complement strand
TTCAAAAATGTCTAATCATCACTAAGGGTAAATAGAAGTGACTATTTGGAGTAGAATTTATGAACTTTATCTGTGCACCAAATCAAGAAGTGAATAATCCAACATCCTTAATCGAGAGTTTTCTTAGATCGAGGTCTAAGATGTAATTAACTACGGGGGCTTGCGCCCGTAGGAAACCGATCCCCACAATCAAATAAACCCCATTCGAGCTGATGTATCGAATGGGGGAAATCTCATGAATTTAGGGTTATGTATATTATTATCCATCGAGGTGTGTAAGTGAAAGCCACTATCCTCCATGGTTAATCGTATCTATAGCTCCATCTGCTCTTCCATCGGCCTGCTTGTGTCGTTTGTAAAGGTCTACGACCATTTTGTCCTACGGGATAGTGTGATTGTACCCTTTGCATTCGAACCACACGAGCGGAATCCTTTCGGAGACCCACAAGTGTATGCAATTTGAGTGACAATGCACACACAAGGGGGAGAGAAATTTTTAGGTTAATATTTTTTTAATAATTAATGATAATGTTTGATATGTTATCTAGAAATAAGCTTAACGACTATTTGATAAAATTATTTTCTATGAACTAATTTTATTGTACAATCATAATCGTACTATATGATTTATTATTATCTAAAAACCTTAGCCATCAGATTAATTTAAGTAAGATTTTGAAATTTGATTTTGGAACTAGTCGTATTGTATAATATCAATCGTACTCTAGAAATATTTCAAATATTGCTAAATTAATTCTCGTAATTAGTCAATTAAATAATAGTTTAATTAATGATATATGATTGTACTATATAATATCGATCATACCAAATAATTAACAGAGACAAAATCTGGCCGTCTAGAGATCGCACAATATGAAACCATAATTTTTAAACTAATCTTACTATATGATATTTATATTATACTGTATGACTTACTTAAAAATGAACTAATCGTACCATACAAATTAAGCAGTATAGGATAATTAACAGAGATGAATTTTTGTCATCCCACAAATCATCACATTCGAATAGAGGAAATCAAACAAATCATACTAGACAATATTGATCGTAATGTGTGATGTGTTCAAAAAATTTGAACAGTTCATTTTGAACGACTGTTCACATCATACTGGATGGGACTAGTTTTAAAATGATTGTAGTGTATGAATTGGAATCATACTATACAAATAGTAATGGCTAAATTAAATTTTTAAGTTTTCTTGAAGCCTATTACAATGCTTTGTTTTTAAGTTTCTCTTGTGAAAAGGGGAAGAATGTGTGACTGAAGGAGGACCTCTGAGAGAGAAGTTTTTGAGAAGAAAATCAAGATTTGAGAGACGAAGGAGAAGGTAAGCTTGAGCGTAAGGGAGAGGTAGTGTGAGGGGATCACACGGTTGCTTCGTGCTAGCTTCACCCTTGCTCCCCATGTGGCCTTAGTGAGTCTTTTGGAAGATCTCTAGGGAGAGAGGCTTCTTAGTTAATTCCTCGAGGTTCTCTACCGTCTCTAGAAAGCAGAGAAATAGATGAGGTTCTCTACCTTTTTTAGAAGGGAAAAAATGAGTCAAGGTTCGGTACCATCACAGAGAAGGTGACATATCATCCGACACTCCATCGAATCAATGGTTTAGTGAAAGTGAGTTTGTAAAGGCTTCTCTACCTTGCTTTGAAAGTAGAAGGAGAGCCACTTTATTTTAATGCAAATTCTCAGAGTGGAGGATTTTGAGGAGTGGATGTAAGTCAAGGTTGACATAACCATTATAAAAAACTCTGATGTGTTATTTCCTTTTTACACTTTTATATTTCCTGCATTTCATTTTCATTTATAGCTGCTTGGAAAAATGTTGATTATTGCTTCATCATGTATATCAAAATTTCATCATATTAACTTTTATATTTTTTATAAAGATCTTGTGCTCTCACAATCTCTTAAATTTTGGTACTTTTAATTACAGAAAAGTTTTTCAAAAATATTGTTATTGTTACTTTATAGTTAAGAAAATTTTTAAAGCACTAATTCCCTCCAACCCCCCCCCCCTCTTGGTGAGCCTCAGGCTAGTTCCACAAGGTTTAACAACCTTCACAAACTTTTAAGTGTTATTAGAACGGAATTTCAAAAAAAAAGGTTTTTAAAAAACTTTTGAAAAAATCCATTAATGGCTCACTTTAATAATCATAACACTGCGGAGGATTATTCTATAACCCATCCTCCACTAATTAAAAATATCACTTTTGATTTCTAAAAAATATGCATAGCTAAAAATTCTTTTGATGACTACCAAATTTCATTTCTATTTGAATGGATGACCTGAGAACTTTTGAGAATGGAGAGAGGGGCTGGAGAGAGAGAGAGAGAAGAGAAAAAGAATAAAAACTTTAAATACAAAGATCAGTATCCAGCAAAGATCAATCACGAGATCTAAGCTCATCTTCTCTTCTTATTTATAAGATTTTGAGGGTTATATGAAAGGCTACATCAAAAAATAAAAAAAAAATTATAGTGCTACATAGAAAATCTTGAACACATATCATGTGATACCCCATAATCTAAATTGGAAAAATATTTATTTATCCTTTAAATAAATAATAATCAAACCTATCTAATATCATCTATCATTAATAAATATTAATATATTTTTTTAATTTAAAAAATTAATGTACACATCTATATTCATTCCCAAAAATTTTAGATGCTACTCATGACTAGAACAAAAAGAAATAGAATCTAAAGAATCCTGACCAGTCTCATACTCCTACTCCCTTGCCCTGACCTGTAATCATTTAATCATATATAATGAGTTTAAAAAGTCCAGCTGGTCACTAAAACCTATAATTGAATTCAAAGCATGGTAATAGAGCAATATGCATATCAATAATCAAATCATAATAGTTACATTCATATGATTATTGAATCAATGCAGAGATAATAAATCTCAAATACAATAATAGTAGAATCTGTAAATAATAAAACACTATAATACAGAAGCTAGTAAAGAAAGAAACCAGCATGAGTATCAAATCATTAATATAATCATCGTATCCGTAATGACAATTAGTATAGAAATTATATAAAATATCAAATCAAAGAATCGATAAAGATTATTGAAATCGAATCAATGTAGTAAAATTCTATAAGAATGTACACATGCTATCTAGGCATTATATATAATGTGCTCAATACATTACATATTTAATATAAGTATAGTGAATCAGTGGTATCAAATAATATCAATATCTATATCAATGACAGTAACAATCCAATAACATGAGAAGTAGAATAATGCAAAAGCAGTAAACTCATGTAGTAACAATAAATCTATACATTAACAAGAATAATACCTCAATAACATGAATTTCAGTAGTCATACTGAATAAGTAAGAAGCCCTAGATCTCATGATATTTTTCAGTATTAGTATAAGTGTTAGTAAACTATTGGCTCAGTAAATAGAGTCATCACTTTTTGCTTTTTAGTGCAGAAATGATATCTTTATAACTCTTAAGTAGTATATCATGTGAATTAGTAAAGGATAATTCTAAATCATAATATTTAAAGGAAAGTTCATCAGTCCACCATCCTATACAAGTCAACCAGTCTCTAACCAATGGGTAAACTAGTCTTTACTTGTTTGTTTCACATACGTATAGTATTATTAATATAATATAACAGTAATAGCGACTAGCTATTACTCAAGTGCATATCCACATCAATTTTAAATATATTACATTAAATAATATATAATTGAGCTTAATTATGAAGATGCCAAAAAATCATTATGGTAAACAACAAAGAATCTTATTAGGCAAAAATGTACATTTTTAGAAAATTACCAAATTAGTAGGGATTATGTAAAATGGTATTTTAAGACTTCTATTATACTATACTACTATTTTTAGATGTCAAAATAAATTCTGGGTAGATAAAAATTATTATATTTTAAAAATCACCCGATGAAAAATCTCAAATAAATACTCAAAATGCTCATAATTATAATCTTCATAACATACAAAAAATTACGTAATGAAAGTTTTGTTAATACAAAGTTATTTATATTTTTTGTAATGAAAACACAAAATGTTTGAAATCAAAATTATGGTAAAGATTCCTTACATCAAGACAAGCAAATATCTCAAATAGCATGATTGACAAAAATCACTTCGTGACCTCTAAATTTGGACATCTCTTTTCTCTCTCCTCACTTTCTCTCTCATTTCCCTTAAATCAAATCTCTGTTTGTCAAAATAAGGAGGAGAAAAGGATTTAAGAAGATTCTTAATGGTTTAAGATATTTTCTAATAAATTCTAATATAATATTAATATAATTATTATTTCATAATTAATTAAATTATTTCTTTAGTATAAAATTTAAATAAATCATTTTTAACATCAAAACTATAAAAAATATTCATAAAATAATTTATATTATTAAAAAATATCAGTGAAATTAATTTGTAAAATTGATATCTGACAGTCTCGAAATCCTCACTTGTACTGACATGTATTAATTCCTTAAGCATTTTTACCGATGTCCAAAAATTATGAAAAAATTCATGTAAGTAAAATACTATAATAAAAACATGATGACGAAGTTCGATTATAATTTGGAGTTATAATTACTACATAAAAAAATTTGCAAAGTCAAAATACGAGTTATTATAATATACCAACCTTAAGAAAATGTCATCCCCAATTTTTCCCTTAAGGATTCATACACAAAATCAATATAAACCAAATTTGTATAATCAAATCAAAATCAAATCAAAACTCATCCAAAAATCATACAGTCATGTAATTCATTATATCACATGTCATTTAATTATATATGCAAAGCAATGCACCTTAAGCTATATATTTTACACGACACACAATTAATTCCTATAGCTCTGGTAACAATCAATTCTTCTAATAACTATGTTGTGATATCAATTGTGATGCCCCGAAATTTAAATTGGAAGAATTATTCATTTATCCTTTAAATAAATAATAAATAGAGATATCTAATATTATCTATCAATAATAAATAGAAAAATAAATTCTATAATTTAAAATATCAATATACACATCTGTATTTATTCCAAAAAATCATATACATTACTCATGACTATAACAAAAAGAAATAGAATATGAAGAATCCTGACCAGCCTGACACTTCTGCTCCCCTACCCTGACTTGAAATCATTTAACTACATATAATGAGCTTAAACCCAATAAGTCACTAAAGCCTATAACTGAATTCAAAGCATGATAATTGAGCAATATGTATATATATAGTCAAATCATAATAGTTATATTCATATGATTATTGAATCATTATAAAAATAATAAATCTCAAATATAATAGCAGTATAATCTATAAATAATAAAATATTATGGTATGGAAGCTAGTAAAGAAAGAAATTAGTATGATTAGTAAATCTATAAAATAATCATATATCAATAATAGTAATTAGTATAATAATTATATAAAATATCAAAGAAAAATATCGATCAAGATTGTTGAAATTGACTCAATGCAGTAAAATCATATAGGAATATACGCATACTATCCATACATTTTATATCACATGCTCAGTACATCATATACTTAATATCAGTACAGTGAATTAGTAGTATCAAATAGTATTAGTATATATATTAATAATAGTAACAATCCAGTGACAGGAGAAGTAGAATAATATAATAACAGTAAATCAATACAATAATAGTAAACCCATACAGTAATAATAAATCTACACATTAACAAGAATAATACTTTATGAACATGCATTTCAGTAGTCATACTGAATAAAAAAGAAGTCCTGACTATCACAGTATTTCTAGTGTTAGTAAACCGTTAGCTCAATAAATAGAGTCATCACTCTTTGTTTGTCAGCATGGTAATGATCTCCTTATAACTCTTAATCAGTATATCACGTGAATTAGTAGAGAATAACACCAAATCATAATATTTAAAGGAAAGTCCATCAGCCCACCATCTTGTACAGGTCAATCAATCTCCAACCAACGGGTTAACTAGTCTTTACTTATTTATTTCACACACATAGTATTATCAATATACTATAATAGTAATAGTGATCAGCTATTACTCAAGTATATATCCACGTCCATTTTAAATGTATTACAATAAATAATACATAATTGAACTTAATTAAAAAGACGTCAAAACATCAAAATGGTAGATAACAAAGAATCCTAATATGCAAAAATGTATATTTTAGAAAATTACCAAATTTGCAGAGATTATGTAAAATGATGTTTTAAAACTTTTATTGAACTATACTACTATTTTTAGACGTCAAAATAAATTTTTGGGTGAACAAAAATTATTGTATTTTAAAAATTACCTTATGAAAAATCTCAAATAAATACTCAAAATGCTCATAATTATGATCTCTACAACATACAAAAGTTATGCGATGAAAATTTTGTCAATAAAAAGTTATTCACATTTTTCGGTAAAGAGAATACAAATTCGATCAGAAAAATATCAAAAACAAAAAATCTTTTAAATCAGAAATAAGGTAAAAGATCCTTACATCGAGATGAGCAAATATCTCAACTGACCCGACTAACAAAAATAGCTCCGCAGTCTTCAAATCTGAACTTCTCTTTTCTTTCTCCTCACTTTATCTCTCATTTCCCTTAAATCAAATCTCTGCTTACCAAAATAAGGAGGAGAAAAGGATTTAAAAAGTTTCTTAATGGTTTAAGATATTTTCTAATAAATAATAATAAAATATTAATATAATATTTATTTAATAATTAATTAAATCAATTCTTTAGTATAAAATCCAAATAAATCACTTTTGGAATTCAAAAATTATAGAAAAATATCCATAAAATAAATTCTATTATTTAAAAAACATCAATGAAATCAGTTTGTAAAACGGACACGTGACGGTCTCAAAAAATATAAAATTTTTAAAATAAAAAATAAGATAAAGATTCCTTACATTGAGACGAGAAAATATCTCAACTGGCCAACTGACCGGACTAACGAAAATCACTCCACAACCTTCAAATCCGGACTTCTCTTTTCTCTCCCCTCACTTTCTCTCTCATTTCCCTTAGGTCAAATCTCTATTTGCCGAAATAAGGATGAGAAAAGTATTTAAAAAGATTCTTAATGGTTTAAGATATTTTATAAAAAATAATAAAATAATATTAATATAATATTTATTTAATAATTAATTAAATCAATTCTTTAGTATAAAATTCAAATAAATTTTTTTTGTCTTAAAAAATTATGAAAAAATATTCATAAAATAAATCATATTATTTAAAAAATATCAATGAAATCAGTTTGTAATACGGACACCTAACGATCCTGAAATCCTCGCTTATACCCATAGGTACTAATTCCTTAACGATTTTCGCCGGTGTCCAAAAATTAAAAAAAAATATTGTAAGTAAAATACTACAATGAAAACTTGATAGCGAAGTCGAATTGTAATTTGGAGTTACAATTACTCTAAAAAAATTGACAAAGTCAAAATGTAGGTTATTACATGTCGCCTCCTACTTGGTTTAGAAAGCAGGGACTATAGAGCCTATAGTGAGCTATCTCTAGGCAAGCTCAATAGTATGAGTGAATTTTATGATACCAATAGGGAATGAAATGTCTGCAAGCTTGTACCCAACAACTTGAGCTTAGTGACTAGGTGTTGAATTGGTATTATGGGTAACCTACACTAATTCTTGTGTCACCATAGGAGAGAAGGAGATTGAACTAAGGTGACAGAGAAGACAAGCTCAATGGTCAACTATGGTGGAGCACGTGAAGACCCTCAAAGTAGGCTCTTTACTATAGCTAGTCTTAGATGTACATGATGAAAGCATCACCCTTGAGTGGGGTGAGTTGTTGTGACGGCTACCTTCCTTATGTGATGAGAATGGCAAGTTACTTGGTCAGAAAGGTCCTTAGGTGCCTCTTGTGTGGCATGATCTTCCTTCGTAGGCTTGTGCAAATAGGCCTATTGCTCTTTGGGCGTGTTCCTGAGTGGGGTTCAACTAGACTTGCGTCATCTTTTTGTAACCTATCGACTACCTTATAAATATCTGAATGGCATATGCAAGTATAAAGTAATATCTTTTAATTTATTTCCAAATTTTATGTTTATGCCGCCTTAACATCTTTGACGGTCTCAAGGCAATGATGAATGCTCATCATAATCACATTTTTCATCTCCACGAATACTAAACTTTAGATACCTATTTTCTATACTCAATGGATCTCTAATTTTTTATCTTTTCAAACTCTATATGTAATATTTTTTGCTTTATTTTATTGAGATTCATACTCAATATATATTCAACATGGTAACTCATTCTTAATGATAACTTCATATTCTTTTCTGTATTATTTTGTAAAATAATTGAACTGTCTTTCTTTTGCGTAAAAAAAAAAAAAAAACTATCACTTACTACATCCCTTTCTATCAAAATTCGGCATCAAGAACAGTATTATATATAACTCCCCTATCCTCCTAATAAAGATAAGAAATAATGAATAGCCTTATTGTCCCACGTCCTCTATTTTCTGAATTTAAGCAGAACATGACACATGACATGTTGCTACAATACATCGCTAACAGCCTTGCCTCCAAACAGCCAAATAATTGAACTCATTCGATCTCTTCCTCTCAGCTCCTCCACCGACTCCAAACAATGCTCCCGCTCCTCCACATCCTCCTTCTCACCATCTCCGGCCACCTCCCCCTCATCTCCTCCACCGACCCGACTCTGACCCGTCCGCCCACCATCCCAGCCTCCCGTGCGCAGCCCGGCTCCACCGACTTCTGTCCCCTCAACCTCCCCGATGATTTCTTCCGCGGCGTCTCCGCCGCGTGCTCCCAAGCCACCACTGACCTCTGTTGCCCTGCGCTCGCAGCATGGCTCTTAACCGCCTACTCGGCCGAGGCGCTCGCGACACGTGTGCAGCCATCGGCTGAACGTTCCGACGACGAGCTTCCGGTCCTTCCCGGCGACACTGAGCCGTGCACGGCGGCGGCGGAGGCGGCGCTAAGGGCCCGCGGAGTAGAGATCCAAGGAGCGAATGATACGTGTGGCGCCGCATCATGCGCGTGTGGCGTGCGGCTACATCCACTGCAGTGTTCGGGACCGTTTGTGGTCGGAGGCAGTGGGGAGGGAAGGTGGGTCCCGTTGGATGACGTGGCGAAAAGTCTAGAGTTCGGGTGCGAAAGGCCGGGACTTAGCGGGTGCACTTCCTGCTTAAGGGTTCTTTATGAGGTTAGTTATCGGGTAACCTTTTTAACTTACGTTAATTTTCCGCATGTGATGCTGGAAAAATTATTAGATCCTCACACCGGATTTACAAATAGCTCCGAATATTCAATTAAAATTTGACATGTGGACTGTGCTTTGATAATACTTTGCTTGAGTTTTTGATTACGTTTTGACTGCGCTTTATCTGCACTTTACTTGTGCTTTTAACGTGCTTGACTAAAATTCTGCGGACACGTGCACATTCCACATGTCAATATTTTATTGGAGTCCGGACGTATCTCTACGTCCGGTGTCCGGACCTAATAATTTTTCGTGATGCTGAAGTGTTCATTTATTTGCGAAATAGAAAATTGTAAAACGTTTTAAAAAATAAAATGAAATTTGAAAATTTTTCTTTCACTAACACACTACAAAATCAAATAATGGAAAATTTGTATTGAATTTTCTTTTACCGAATTCAATGCAATTACCTAAATATTAGCGATGGGAATCAGCTTCTTAGAAATAATTAGGATAAATAGTCAATTTAATGTATTCTAAGCTGACAAAAAATAAAAAATTCATTATATTTTTCAAGGTTGTGAAAATCGAATCGAAAAAAGAACCGGATGAAAGATATGCTCATGATTCGACCAGTCGAATCAGAGTCGGACCAAATGACGTAATAAATAATATTATTATTAAAAATTAATAAAATTAATATAATAATTACGACAGTCTAACATTAAAGCTCATAATTCTAAGAATCTGATTCTTTAGCTTGTTGGTACAATTTTTTTGAAAATTTTGCATTGATAAAATTAAATTTATATGATACATTTTTTTATTGATTTTTTTATTCATTGCATGAAACATGTCATAAGAAAAGATAAAAGGGGAAAGTTATCTGTTTGTCATTAAACACTTTTTTCATTATAAAATTAACATTCGTGCCATTTTATAGATTTAGCAGTTCATTTTAAGTTTGGGGTAGTGATAATTTTGTAAATAAAAAAATATTTGATGATGCACATTAAAAAAAAGAGTCAATTTTAACTCTGCTTATTCAGTAATTTTCATCTAAAACACCCCACCGGGCTTAGGTGGGTTGGTGGGCGAGTTTGGTTGGGAACCCCCCATTCCGAGTTCGAATCCCCTCTCATACGGCACGACCTCTTCGGGGGAGAAAATAATTGTGGGTCCTGCACCTGTGGAGCTGGTATAATATTTAATATACTTTTTTTTAATTGAACATAATAATAATTTTAAAAAAATTATAATAAAAAGATATAATATTTCATTTTTAACCTCTGAATATGGCTCTTTTTAAAATTATTTCTTAATTTTAAAATTTATAGTTGAAGAGCAAGGATGAGGAGAAAGGAAGCATCAACGGCGAGGATGTGAAAGGCGGAAGGGAATGCCAACTCATGGGACTGACTTGGCTTCTATCTAAGAACCGGACCCGCTACCTTCCAACTGCCACGTACGTTCTCCGCGCTTTCCGCAATGCTGCCGGCGGCTATCCCGCCACCTGCACCGTCGCCGGTGACGGCGCCAACGACATGCCACTCCCTGTTGGATATGACCAGCTTCTTGGCACCGCATCATCTACCGCCTCCAGACGGAGGTCGCCGCCGACTTCTCCGTTCATCTTTTTCCTCCTGGCCATTAATTTTTTTTCTTAAATGAGGTTATATCTATAATGTGCTTCCTTCTATCACTTTGATGATATTAGGGAATGTGAAATAATGGCCTCTTACTCTACTGCGTTATGCTGCTTTTTCCAAGTTTAAAGCGGCTGAAGTATGTTGATTTTTAATTAATTAATGTTATATATTGTTATTTATATAAGTTCAAAAATTTCTTCATTTCCGATTACTATAACTTTATTAAAATATTTATCCTCATATTAATCATGAAGCTGGAAAGGATTTGTGAAATAAGTAATCTATAACAATTAGATTTCAAACATCCAAAGTAATATTATTAGGGTGGCCAAAAATGTGAAGTGTGTGTAAAATGAGAAGAAGAAAAGAAGAAAAATATAGGAGAGAGTCTCATGAGATTAGATTAGTAGAAATAAAAGCGGAAGGAAAAATAATACCATGTTAAGAATTGTATTGAAACTTTTCTCCTCTTACACAACCTTCCCCTTAATGACTTGGCCTTAGTACTTTGAGATGGCTAAGAATAGGGATATGCATGGGGTTGGTTATATGTTAAAAATGCAGTGTTTTGAATTTAAACAAATTCAAAAGCAATAGGTGTAGTAAATCGGACCTAAGGTGCAGGATGATGAGCATAATCATATGACTTTCTCACACACCCCTTAACTACCTCAAGGAACAATCTCTCAACTTCATCTTCTCTCTCTATCTCCCAAGTGGATTGGACACTCTTAATAGAAAGGAAATACCTCTCCCTCTCCGAAACCCTCTCTCAAAGGATAAGGTGTGTATCATACTGTCTAATTAGTTAAACACTGATTTCTAAGTTCTATAATCATCGTCAGACGAGATGGCATGTTCTTCAGCTTGGGTATGGAGAGGCAGTAGAAGTAGTGATCAACACATATTGTCTCCTTTAACAATGGTGCATACGGTCTTGAAGAAGGAACGATACAATAATTAATTATACACTATGATCAGCTATATTGATAAGGTATATTTGACTTTTAATATGACACAATGGAGAAAAAGGATTCATGTAGCTGACCCCACGTAGTGGGATAAAGGCTTGATGTTGTTGTTGTTGTATGATCAGCTATATTGAATTAAGAAAAGTCGAGAGCGAACCAAGATTGTTACACCAAATATTTTGTTAAATCATACTGGACGATTTGGATTATTAAGTATGATTGTCAATTAAGATTTAATCATAATATGATAGCTTGATAAATGGTCCAATTTTTGCAAGATTCATTAATAATCCTACAATACGAAATCTTTCGTATACTATGACTAAGTCAAAATTCAATTTTCAAATTTACCTAAATTTGGTAACTCAGATTCAATGGCAGGGTTTTAACAAAATGATTGATAGTCTTGTATTAACTTGGGTCATATAGTACAATTAGTTATGCTATACATCAATTTAATTAATTTAATTTAATTTTATAGATTAATAAATCATAATTAATAAATCATATAATATGATTGAGATCTTACAATATGATTAAGGCCATAAAGTATTATTTAATAGAGAATTCAAGTGTTTTATTTTCATATCCATTTCTGAGTGTATGCTCAGTTGTCTTGCATTATACATCTAATTATATAAAAGACTAAAAAAAGAAAATACAAACTCTTGTTACAAATTTAACTAGACTCAATGCTATAATTTTTTGAGTTTGTTTTTTTATTCAACTATGTGTATTTTATTCCTAAAATATTTGTAGCAGACAAAAGAAACATGTAAGATATAAAAATCAAAGAGCAAACAATGAACTAGCTCTTAATGTTTGAAATAATCAAAACATCACATAAAGCACACGGATTTCAACAATCACATCTTAAATCAAGAAATTTGGTGACTAAATGTGCCTTAAGCCTTGTTCAAATCTTCATAATGGGCTCATTGATGATTTGA
The DNA here is from genome assembly GCF_001605985.2 of Dendrobium catenatum. Classification (NCBI taxonomy): domain Eukaryota; kingdom Viridiplantae; phylum Streptophyta; class Magnoliopsida; order Asparagales; family Orchidaceae; genus Dendrobium; species Dendrobium catenatum. The sequence continues at coordinate 135,903 of NW_021385752.1, read as the reverse complement.
CTCAACAAATCAATTACAAAAGGCTCTGACTTCTATAGACATAATAGGAAGTTATGAAGGATGAAGAAGCTTTCTTTTCCAAAATTTTAAAATAAGTGTAATTTATTTTGACATGGGGGCCTTAAAAAAATTAAAATTTTTTATTTTTTAAAATTCATAAAATAGTGATGTCACATGGATCCAATCAATTCTATGTATAATATATCATATAATATTCTAATTATTGTATTATAATACTAATTATTAGGATCTAAAGAAACATCAATCTTTCACTACTTTAAAGTTTTAACAAATTTAATTGTGGATTGAGATTGAATCATTGACTGTCCTGTAGGAAATAAATTAAAATTAAATGAATTTTTTTATATTAAAAACTATAGAAAATTTATTCTTTCACACACACACACACACACACATATATATATTGACTGTCCTTATAATTATTGGCCTTACCTTCAGCAAATGATATTGAGCTAAAAAGCCTATAAAAACATAAGCTCTATTTCCAGGCCGTACAGGAGATAGGGTCAAAAAACTAAATATATGATCTTAAATTTGGAATTTCTTTAATTTACATCAAATTATGAATTATACCTAAAAAAAAGAGTAAATAAAATTGATAGGAAAAAAAAAATAATTTTGAAATTCACCAAAAGACTGTCTTAATCGAGTATGAATTTCAAGGCATTTTAGAATCAGAAACTTTTAAAATTAAATTTGGGATCATCCAATCTCTAATTTCAGTAAACTTATAGTTAAGCTGGATTAGGTGAATCACAAAATTCTAATGCTCACTGTTGAGTACTTGAATATTTGCAGCGATAAAGAACTATAAAGTTTAATGTTTTAGTTTTGTTCGAGGATTCAAGACACAATCTAAGAAAAGAGAGGATGTAACTTTCAAAAGAGACACCATAGCTCTTATGTAGAAACCCCTAAAAAGAGGGAAAAATTACGCGGCTTGGCTTAGTCATTCCACTACTGTTTGCAATCGTTTGCAAATGAGGCCCTTCATTTGGGGGGGGGGGTTTGTCCTTGGTTTGATATAATAAATATACATCATATAGAGTGCATTAAATTACGAAAATTGAAAGAATCAATATTGACATGTTTGTTTGGTATGCAGATAGTTAGAAGGCAACGAAGGTTGGAAAGATCATAATCTTATGATGGTGGTCGGAAGGATCATAGTCTGCGGCAGCGGAGCTCGAAAATACCATTATATGGTGATGAAGATCGAAAAGACCGTAGTCAGCATGCGAAGGAGGTCAAAAAGTCCATTGTTTAGAGATGGAGGTCGGAAAAACTATAGTAGGCGATTTACAGAGGTTGGAAGGACCATAGTCTAGCGACGAAGGTCGGAAGGACCGTAGTTGGAGTGCGACAATGGTTAGAAAGATCGTTGTCAAGCGATGAAAGTCCGAAGGATCGTAGTCGTCGGGCGACAGTGATCTAAAAGTTTGTTATCTGGCGAGAGAGGTCAAAAGGATCGTAGTTGGTGAGCAATAGTGGTCAGAAAGACAATAGTGATTGAGGTCGAAAGGATCATAATCGGGAGACGATGGAGGTCATAAAGACCAAAGTATGACAATAGAGGTCGGAAGGACCATAGTCGGCAGGCGATAGCGGCCAAAAAGAGCATTGTCTGGCGAAGAAGGTTGGAAGGACTATAGTTGACGGACAACGAAGGTCGGAAAGACCGTAGTCTAGTGACGGAGGTCCTTCATGGCTGGGTGGAAGTCCTTCATCAATCGGTGGCCCGGTAGAAGTCCGACATCAATTGGTAGCCAGGTGTAAGTCTAGCGATAGTTCGTTGTCGACTGTGGTTGAGGAGAAGTCTTATGACAAGAGAGCTCTAATTTCTCTATCTTCATTCTCTTCCTTGCTTCCGTCCTCTTTCTATGAGGAATGAGGTGTCTATTTAGAATTTTCTGAGAGTGTCATGACCATTAAATAAGAGGGAGATCAGGGGTACTTTAGGAGTGTTTGAATGGAAGATTGTATCGACTCCTTTGAACATAGACCGTTTATTGAGTATTTGAGTGCTTTAGTGATGATAGAATTCATAGATCTTGGACTCGTTGGATTCATTTCGTCGAGCTGCTCGATTCGACTATAAGCATATCACGTTTGGAAACTATTTGTTCATCCCATTTTTTATTTAAATCTTTCAAATGCGCTTCGATCTTCGATTTGGACCCATTTGGGCTTGGATTGGATCGAATTTGGTGCTGTTGAGTTTGTCTTTTCGAGACGTTTAATTCGACTATAAGTTTGCTGAAATCGGAGTTCATATGATCTCGAATTTAATTTTGAAAATTTCAAACTTGATTTTGCCTTGAGAATCGTGCATGGTGAACATAATTTTTTTTATTATGATATATCACTCACATTTTCCTACAATGGCCTTCATCCAATTCATCAAAGATTAGGCTACTTAACTTTTTTGAATCGATGTTATCGATTAATGTTGAACTGGATTTAACTATTTGTGGGCCCCTACAAAGAATTTTACCACTCCACGAAGATATAAAACACCTAATCCCATGAAAAAACAACATAACATCTCCTAAATTTTGTAGATCTCTGCAAACTATTTGGTGAGTAAAAATAAACATAACGAATATATATACCAGACACCTCTTACAAAGATACCTACTTAAACCCTATGCCCAAACAAATCTCACATATAAATCATGAAGAAACTATTGATAACAAATATTTCAAGAAGTGATGACTTATGTACATCATAAGCAACATTTTTAATAAATACCCTTGATGTGAAGATAAAGAAAAAGAGATTTGCCCAAAGAGATGCATGGTATTAAGAATTTTTGTCTTTAGTGCAAATTATGAAAAAAAAAAAAAAAATCTAAGGACTCAAGACAACAAGGTATGACATTAATTATTATCGAACCACATAAAACTTGTTACATATTCTTATAATTATTTATCTTGTACATTTTATTTATGGCTATAAATTACTACATATTTATTATTTTGCATCATATCTTATTGTTGAAAGAAAATCTTTAAAGTGTTTAATCCTGATATAAATACGAAGAAAAAAAAAATCACAAGGGAGCTAGTGATTGGTATGAAAAACTTCTGCCTATTGAGTAATAGTTTTGGTTTAATAATATTTACCCAAAAATTTATGACACATTTTGTATGCAGTATGGATAAGTTATGATGCATACCTTAATAAAACAATGCTATTTCCCAATAACTAGTATTATTTCCACTAAGTTGAGACCATGAATTTTGTATCAACAAATTAATTGTTTTATCATTTGTGTAAAGAGCATTTATATTAACAGAAACATTTGGTGAAATTCACTCAAGATTTTCCTCTATACCATTCATAGTTGTGAAATGTAAAATAATATTATCAAACTAGAATTTAAGATAATATAAAATCAAGTATACTAAATTTCAAAGATCATCCTAATGGCTTTGTTTAATGTTTCTTAATAAAACTATTTCTTTAATGCTACTTTTATCACGACCCAATCTGAAAACTTAGGCTTCTTTTGGGGCGGCTTTTTTACTGCTTCTTAAAACAGCTTTTTAGTACAAAAATTAAAATTTTTGTACTAAAAATCTGCTTTAAGAAGCAGAGAGAAAGCCGTCCCAAACGAAGCCTTAGAATACCAAGCTGGATACAACCAATCAAATGTTTGTTTAATCCATTACAAATAACATTACAAGAAATCCAATGAAAACATCTTTCATTTTATAATGAGCTACTAAATAATAATTCTTTTTTTTATTATTTTTTTAATTTTACATGCAAAAATACATTGTAACACAACAATAAACATAACAAAGTGAACTCCGTTTTAACATGCACATACATTTTGTTTCATTATTTTTCATTCATTAATCTTATCTTTCGTTTACATTTATGTTTGTGCATTCATGGTTCAAAATAAGATGCTTTTACATTAAGTGTTCATCATAATATGAGGATAGTTATGCAAATATGTGAAAAATATTGTTAACGTTCATATCAATCAATGCATTAAATCATAAAAGAGAATCAAAACTAATATATGCTAGAAGGGTAACCACCCACCTCAATCTTAGAAAACTAATTTTCTCCCTTTTTATTCATTCACTTCACCTGCTTTGGTGTCATATATATAGAATTAACTATAAAAAATGACCTTATTAATTCATTTTTTTTCCAATTTTAATATTTGGATATATAAATTATTCTTCCTTAAGTCAATCACTTAACTTCATTAACTTTCAACTTTAAATTTCTTAACTTGTATGCCATTCTCTTTTAACCAAGATTTAGATTAACATTATCTATCTTTTAAACGAGTTAGTTGGCTTTATAAATAATAACATTCCTTCAAATGTTAGTTGAACTACAAATTTTCAATTGAGTTAGTTGAACTACAAAATTTTCAAGCTCAAAAGAACATCAGAAATGTGCTTTTGACCGACATAAATTGGCATATTTTTTACCAACATTGTCCACTGCATAACATTTCACCGCCTCATACCATATGTTATATATAATATATATGCAAGAGAATTCCCTCAAGGCCTACCTGTAGTTCCAAAGAAGAATCAGCCGCTTTTTACTCCTTTGGGGGTAGCGTTAAATTGACAATCCTTTGCAAATCATGCGACAGGTCATCCAATTCAAAAACCTGATGCGGCTTCCTCTCAGAAGGTTGGTTAGTAGGAGAATCTCTTAATATTTGGAGCTGAGCCTTCAAATCTGAAATTTGCTTACGCAGTTTCTCACCTTGATCTGGCAGTTTTGAAACCATTGCCTGAACCACAAGGTATATAATAACTAAGAGGTAAACATGTTACAGCACTTTTCATAAAGCTAAAAGAAAGGGTTTAACCTTGTTTTCAAGGGTTTGAGAGAGACGAAGTATCCTTTCCGCAATCACTTCAGGTTTTTCTTTCGGTTCTTGAACACGAGAACTACCTGCCTGCAAAAATGACTTTGCATCCTTTGGGTTGAAAGCAAACTCCGCACTGAAAAAGCAGTCAAACACAAATTTTCTGAGCACTCTGTTAAGAAGCACCACCGGAGTTATTATTCTGTGCGGACACCGGACGGTTCTCCCATCCGGTTCCGCGCTCGGTACCAAGCGGTATCGAGCACGGTACATTTTTGAGGTGATGTGGCGCATTTTTATTGGTCTCCGATGTCTCCGGACTCCGCACAGAATACTTTTTCCACAAAAGGATGATTAAATTCAAGGTAACCATGGTTCATACCCATTAACTACACATTCAACGGATGGATTTGATTGAGAGCTCCGAACAATGCTATTTCCCTTGAGACTGCAGTTAGTAAAAGAAGTTTAGATGCTTGAATAATTCTCCGTTAAAAAAAAATTACAACTAAAGCATAAAGCAAGCCAATGATCGCCACACTGGCCAGCACCAGTGTAAAGCCTAAAAATAACAAATAGATTAAGCATATTTGCTAGGAAAGATCCAATTTGCTATGCTTAATCCATAGTTCAAATTAATTACGAGAAAAAAGCATATAGCCATTTATCATCCTACATATATTAATCACAACGCAATGAAATTAACATGGGGGTGAGATCTACAATAACCTCTCCGAGTCGTTATTCTTATCTGTAAATGGTATTGTTGAGGCCTTAGAGAACAGCAGATTGTGATGACCAACACCGGCAATTCCCAGACTCCTTAGAAACTCAATATGACTCTTCATTTCGTCATCCCTGGTGGATGAAATGATATTAGTAGATTAAAGAAAATACGCAAAGCGTTCTACTTCTTGAAAGAAACATCTGTGATTTGGCAATAATTCCTGAAACAACAGAGAACTGCAAATTATAATAAGTTCAATATAAACATAGAGAGGCAGTATCACATCTCAAAAATTACAGGCATATATAGCCTCATTAAAAGCACAAGGTCAACAGCCCTTATAATATCCGAAATTTTGTCAAAAAAGGTAAGAATACAATTTTACCTTATTTTCTAACACATATGAATAACGTCGAATTTATTTGCATTAAATCCTATTTTAAATTTGGAGCATGATCTATATGTATTTAATAGTATCTCAGCTTAAGAATTAATTAATAATAATTAAAAGGTTAATCAAATTTATATTACTGCACTAAACTAAATCAGCCATTTAATGCAGCCATTTAATACATTCTGTTGTAGCTACTCTCCAGTTACCACATCATGCAATAGGCTGATTTAATCCTATGGCTGAGAGGGCATTGAGAAGGCTTTAGGGGAAAGAAAAAAAAGGAAGTTATTATATGCTATAATATTATATAACTTAAGTTAAAAGCACTAGCCTTGACGCATTTCTCTTCTATTTCCCCCTCCACTTGGCTCTTGGCATTCGAAGGAGCAGCAGACCTTGAGCATAAGGGAGCGAGCTGCTCGCTAGAGCTACTAGAGTTTCTAGCGAGGAGAGAAGAAAAACAAAACAAAACAAAAGATAAGAAATTCGAGTAAGGGCTGTTATAGTGATTTGCTGAAACTATATAAGGATATTAAAATGTTTGTTGAAATCAATTGTTGGAATTCAGTAAGAGATTGATGAAACTATGTTTGATGGAATCAATTTACAGAAATCAGTTCATGTTTGCTAAAATCAGGAAAGGGTATTATTGTTTTTTGAATTAAGTGATGGTTGTGATAGGTACCACTTGAATATTCCAAGTGATTCCTATCGGATCTTCACCAAAACACAAATATTCCACTATTTTCAATAGAAAACAGCCACCAAACAGTGGAAAAACTGAGAGAATAGGGAGAAAACGTTGGGAAAATAATAGCAAATAATTGTATTCCACTAGTAGACGATCAAAACCAAAGCAAGATACAATGTTCTTCAATTCGAGAGGAAGAACAACTCTCCCACAATCTCCGGCAACGCCAAGAGCCCAAGCAAGAAAACCTAGAACACAAAACTCTTTTCAAAATCAAGATGAAAACCTAATCCCCTCATAACTCCCTATTAATACAATCTAATTCAAATTAAAAGCAAAAGGACTTCTCTACCCTTCTTTCTCCCTCCAAAAACACTTAAACCAAGTTTGAAAAGCAAGTGGACCCCACCCCAACCCCAATTCTCCCTTCCGCCTATTCCCTGTGCCGCTTCCGCCGCGAGTAAACCCGGACCGGCTGGGCCGGTCCAAGTTGAGCCGGTCCAGGCTGAACCAGCATAACAGGTTGCTGCTACTATTTGTGAAGATAAAGGTTTGAATAAAGATTTGCTGAAATCAATTTACTGAATTCAATAGGGAAAGAAAGGGAGGAAGAGAGGTCAAGGGAATGAGTTGGGATGAACGAGAAGTTTGGTGGATGAAAATAATTCAAAATTTTATTGGTTTAGTGTAAAAACTGTTGAAATTAAAATAGAATTTATTCATGAAATCTCTATCTTTAGGTTGTTTACAGAAGAAAAAGAAGACAACGTATTCTAGGAGAATCAATTTATAGTGATGTGAGATACCCAACCTGTCGTGTAGAAAATGAGAATATTTTTATATACTCAATGTAATTGTGATATCACTTATTTTTTGTTAAGCATGTTGTTTAAGACTGATAGAATGTGATGCTTCAGAAAGAAATCACAGATGTAGGTTGTGAACATTTGCATGTTTATGAAAAATAAATGTAAATGAGATAAGTCATATATGAGAGATAGACCCACACAAATAAAGCGAAAGACCTGACAAGATAAGCTTTAGTCTCTATCACTTATAAAAGTTAAAGATTCAGACACAATCTTGAATGAGAGAGCTGCCCTCAATTCTAAAAGTTAGAAATTTGAACCAAACCTTAAATGAGAGAGCTTTGAAAAACCTGATATGTTGAGATAGTCTGAATAGGTTATTTCCTACTCACTTGATCCTGATAAAAGTAATTCAAGGAAAGTGCTAATAAGAAATGTCTTAGATTCTCCCAAAATGTATGTACATAAAATTGCAATCAATCTCTTACCTATAGCCCATGGGCACTTTCCTTTTTTCTGCAGCACAACCACTACTAATGAGCTAAAACTCAATGAAATATACAAGCATAATATAAGAAGTAAGAACATAACAACTGCAGTCAATTTTAAATAATCTTGGGATCTCTATAAAAATTATAAACTATAAGAAATGAATGTAAAACAATATTAATTACTCAATGTGCTAATTACATTCCACTTTTCTAGATGTTCTATTTATATCTCAATAATTTTGGCAAGTTATAGAATGACTATAGACTTTTACACAGTTATACCTCTCCAATTCAAAGTTAGATCCGCATTCACAACTTTTAAAAGTGAGGGCAGCTCTCTTATTCAATGTTGGATCCGAATTCCTAACTTTTAGAAGTGAGAGAGACTAATGTTTACCTTTTCATGTATTTCACCTTACATGTGTGGGCCTACCCCATATATATGATTATCTCATTTACATTTACTTTCATAAACATGCAGATGTTTAAAACCAACAGTTGTAACATTTTTCTTAAACATCGCATTCCATCAGTCATACACAATATGCTTAACGAAAAATAAATGCTATCATAATTAGATTGAGTGTATAAAAATGTTGTTATTTCATATGCTACAATTGAGTATCTCACCTCATTATAAATTGATTCTCCTAAAATATCCTACATTCATTTCGTTCTGTAAATAACCTAAAGATAAAAATTTGATGAATAAATTCTTTTTTAATTTGAACAATTTTTACACTAAATTAATAAACTTTTGAATTCTTTACCTCCAAACTTTTCTTCATTCAATCCAACTCCTTCCCTTACCTCCCTTTCCACTTCCTCCCTTTCCACATTGACTTCAGCAAACTGATTTCAATAAACCTTTATTTTGGCAAATAGTAGCACAAACCATTACTTAATTTTAAAAAATAGTAATACACTTTCCGGATTTAAGCTTTTTTCCCTCTTTTCCTAACTAATTTTAGCAAATATCAGCTGATTTTTGCAGATTTCTACAAATTGATTCTAGCAAGCATAATTTCAACAATCTCTTATTAAATTCCAACATTAATTTCAGCAAACATTTCAACACTCTTATATAATTTCAATAAACCATTACGACATCTCTTACCTGAATTTCTTACCTTTATTTTATATTTTTTTTTCTATGTAGAAACTCCAGCCGCTCCCGCATGCATATGTTAAAAATCAACAGTTGTAGCATTTTTCTTAAACATTGCATTCCATCAGTCATACACAATATGCTTAACGAAAAATAAATGCTATCATAATTAGATTGAGTGTATAAAAATGCTCTTATTTCCTATGGTACAAATTGGGTATCTCACCTCATTATAAATTGATTCTCCTAGAATATCCTACATTCCTTTCCTTCTGTAAATAACCTAAAGATAAAAATTTCATAAATAAATTCTTTTTTAATTTGAACAAGTTTTACACTAAATTAATAAAATTTTGAATTTTTACCTCCAAACTTTTCCTCATTCAATCCAACTCCTTCCCTTACCTCTCTTTCCTCTTCTTACCTTTCCACATTGACTTCAGCAAACTGATTTCAATAAACCTTTATTTTCACAAATAGTAGCACAAACCATTACTTAATTTTAAAAAATAGTAATACACTTTCCGAATTTAAGCTTTTTTTCTCTCTTTTCCTAACTAATTTTAGCAAACATCAGCTGATTTTTGCAGATTTCTACAAATTGATTCTAGCAAGCATAATTTCAACAATTTCTTATTAAGTTCCAACAATTAATTTCAGCAAACATTTCAACACTTATATAATTTCAGTAAACCACTACAACATCCCTTACCTGAATTTCTTACCTTTATTTTATATTTTTTTTCTATGTAGAAACTCCAGCCGCTCCCGCATGCAGCCCGCTCCCTCTATGCTCACAGTCTGCTGCTCCTTCGAATGCAATAAGGCTCCTTCGAATGCAAGAAGCCAATTGACAGGGGAAATAGAAGAAAAAAGTTTAGAGCTGGTGCTTTTAACTTAAGTTATATCATATTATAACATAATAACTCAGTGTTTTTTTTCCACTAAAGCCTTCTCAATACCCTCTCGGTCGTAAGATTGTAGGATATTATACAATAAGACTTTTGGGTATGTAAAGTTTATTTAAAAGTTTAGTACGCTCTGTATTTCATTTAATGTGTTCAAATATGCTTCCAATGATGAAATATTTGGATAGAAACTTAAGACTTTAAAAAAAATGATATACTGGGATAGTCTAGATATGTTATTTTCTACTCGCTTGATCCTGAAGTAATTCAAGATGAGTGTTAGTAAGAAATATTTCTCTCTAGCTTCTTCTTCTCTATTACACTTTAGGTTGACTGAAAGGGGATCAAAATGAGGTGTGACTGCCCTTCCCAACAATTACATAATTTAACCGATAATGTTATCTTGAAAACACAAACTACAAATATTGTTACTTTAGTTTATTTTGCGTTGGTTGGTACCGTACGCTATGAAATGCAATTATGCTTAAAAATATTAATGCTACGTAGTTGATTTCCAATGTAAGTGATTCTTTAATATGATTGCTTCCAGGACACTGACTTGGGGAAACTAAATTATATGGAAACAAATATTATTATCTACATAGCCTATGTCATTATCATTTCCATGCTTACACATAAGGGTAGTTTTCATCACCATTACATGTCAAGAAAAAAAAGTGCAACAACAACAACAACAATAACATCAAGCCGTTGTCCTACTATGTGGGGTCGGCCACATGAATTCTTTTTCTCCATTGCATCCTATTAAAAGTCAAATTCACGAAATAATATATAGGTCAAAACCAAAAAATAAAAAATAAAATACTACAATTTATATGATTTGGCTCAAATAAGCATATATTCACGACTACACAGAAATAAAATAATTCCCTAAACTTCAAATGAAGTATATGAGAGATTATACTTCATACAAGATTGTACATAGGAACAAAGATATAATTTGATTTTGCGGAGAGAATACAATCACTTATTATAAAAAAGAGTGTTAGATGTGTAAAAAGAGATGTTGTAATTACTCTCTTCCCCTCTATTGTAGAAGTCCAAACGAGAACAATTCCCTACTTTGACCAAAATAATGATCTTTAAAAAGATAAAGGTTATGATTCTTAGAAAGAAAGGTCTAAGTTTTGTTTATATAAATTATGGGCTATAAGTAGTTCTAGGAGTGAAAGCTTAAAATTTTTGTAGAGAATTATTCACTTATCCTTCATAAAATAATTAACATACACCAAAAAAAGATGTTAATTTTTTTTTACATAGGGAGAAAATTAATTATTACTTTTAAAAAAATATTCAATTAAGTTGTAAAAGATTTTCATACATAAATGTGAAGTTAATATAAACTAAGATATTAATTTATGAAGAAATATTAAGATATGTCTAGATGGTAAGGAATTCAAGTAATATTTTATTGTGCATGTGCCTTATACTTGGAATTGGGATTAGTTTAAAGGGATAGATACTCAAGATGATGAAGACAAGGTTGGTGATATTATTAATTATAAATCTTAAGCTAGGTAATCTCATTCTAGAATAATAAAGTAAAATTTTCTTTCTTTTAAACTTGATACATTTAATGAATATGTTTATGATTCATGGTATTTTATGAGTGATAAGTATTATTTTAATAAGATTACAACTTAATCTACATGTTAAAAGATGGAGTCGCCCTCTTATGATACTAACTAGAGAAGTTAATGTACCCGCATGTTGATATTTTTATATTTCCATGTCATAAAATAAGAAATGTACAAGCTAAGTTCCATTGTGTTGAGTAGATATGTATCGGCCAAAGGTCAGAGTTGCCTTACCACTTCATCTAATAGTATATGCATGAGTTATGCCCTATTATACCGATGGGATACATCAACCAAGGGTGAGTTAGATTTATGCATAGAAGGTGCTAAAGAGAGATGTATTAAGTATATGCTAAAATATAAGTTATAATTTATGATGCACAAATAGGAGTGTCAAAATCTGATCTGACTCAAAACTCGACCTGAACCCGACCCGAAAAATTCCCGGTTCGGGTCAACCTGTTTGACATGCTGGACGGGTTCAGGTTCAAAATTTTGACCCATTTTTTAATCGGATTGACCGACAACCTGAAAGCAACCCGTATTTGACCCATCTATACGAAATGCAGTAAAAATTATACTAGATTAGAAGGCATTTTTAAATGCTTGAACAATATTAGAAGGAATTTTTAAATGCTTCAGAGCATTTCCATTATTGATTGGATAAATCAATCACACAGTGACTGACACACAGATGAGCACAAGGACAAACAACATAATGACTTTTCATTTTTCAAATAGCAATAATGCCAGCAAGTTATTTCCAAAGCATGATTTTTCAAATAAAAAAGTAAGGAACGCGGCCCTCAGCGGCTCAACCATTGCCTTCGCCATCCCGTGCTCAAAGCCTCAAACGGACATCGCCATATTCATCCTGGAGCTCTTCCACGACGTTGCCGGCTAGGGCCTCCTAGTTCTCGCCATCTTCATTTCCTCTATTTTGCTCATTTTACAAATGGGTCGCGGGTCGGGTCGGGTCAATCCGTCAACCGGAGCGGGCCGGATTCGGGTTCGAAATCCTAACCCGTTTGTAAAATCGGGTTGGTTCGGGTTGACTCGCTTAGATCCGGGACAACTCGGGTTCGACTCGAACATGACCCGTCACCCATTTTGACACCCCTATGCAATAACATGGACACAGGCACGGACACGACGACATAGATATGACAAGACGCAAACACGTCAATTATTGAAAGAATATGCACGATTTTTTTATGAGAAGTGTCGGTGCATCATGGGTTATAATATGATAAGCTTAGTGTAAAACCCAAAATAAGATTCCTAAGGAGTAATGTTCCAAATGATCATAGGAGGATTTCTAATGGTAGAGATTAGGGTTTTTTCACAAAATATTATTTTTCCTAATTTTTAATTAAGATAAATCCGAAAATAAATATTCTCTAACTATTATTTAAATAAAGGGTGTGCTTTAACATGAAAATATAATGAAAGTTATATTTCCAAAATTAGGGTTTTTGAATAAATTCGAAAATTAGGTTTATTTTAAATTAATTTATGCATTAGCAATATGTTAATTTGAGTAAATAGTGAAATTATAGAAAATGAGAGAGAGAGAGAGCCTTTGGTAATTTTATAGAAGAAGAAGAATTAAATTTAAGATTATTAACTTTAGCTTATGAATATAAAATTATTTCTTATAGGTGTAAACGTTGTGACATCGAATGAAGGAGAACAAGTGTAGAAACCAAATCCCTCGAATCAAGTGAGTAAGCATGTTTCTATGTTACGGTAATTGTATTGTTTCTAAAATTTTATTTAATTGTTATTGCAAGTTATTTTACTTTACTGCATTGCTAATTATTCAATGATTCATCTCTCGCATATTAAATTAATTACTATAAATTACTGTATAAAGCATAATATAAAGCAAAGTATTATGATATAAGAATGATATGATTGATATATAGAATGATTGCATGTGCTTGTTCAAATGATGGAGCTCATTCCTTATGATACTAGATGAGGATGCTATACCCGTGCACGTTAAAATGGTAAAGGTTATGGAAAAAGAAATGATAAAAGAGTATATTCATTGGTACTAGATTGTGGCTCCTGTGACGATTGTACTATATATGAAAATGAGAAAGACATAAATACAGATATGACAAATGTAAACTGATTATGATATGATATGTATTTATGTTTTATGCATAACATTATACATTTAAGGACTTGATGAAATAAATAATATGTTTAAATAAAATAAAAATTGAAAATGTGAAATGAAAAGTGACATAAAACATATTTCTTCTATTGCCTTGAATTACTGTAGATTAGAAGCATGTGTTACTCGCTAAGCTTTGACTTACTATTGTTTCTCTAACTTTTCTTTCAGGTAAATTTAATTTAATCCAAATGAGTAGAAGAGGCGATAATGTGTACCGTAGACGTGAGGCACCAAAAGAAAGGTATTTAAGTTATTTTATATCGGTTTATATTTTTGATGTTTAGTGACTCTTTCAATGAATTGGAAATAGATTTAGAATATGATTTTACCGTCCAACCATCTGTTCCGCCTCGTTAATTCGATCCCCCGGGTCGGGTCGTGACACTTAGCATATATTCAAGCTCTTATGTCAAGCCGATTACTATTCCATTATTGTACATAACTCTAAGCAATATTTATAATCATAATAGTTATTGAGCTGAAAAGCCATCTTTTTTACTTCTTATATATGATACAAATATGCATATAATTTTAATTTTCATTTAAGTTCCTATGATTTAAAATTATGATATACCCACTAAGTCATATTTTATACTCATCCAATTAATTGATAAAAAAATTTAGGAAAATTGTGGATGGTGTAAATGGAAAAAGGAGCTTTATTTACAACATAAGAGAAGCAGCCATTGTTAGGTACTTAATTTTTTTTTTTTTTTTTTTTTTGTATAGAATGATTTGTAAACTTTTTCTTTAAATATTTATTATACATCATATATTTTATTTCAAGATATATGTGAATATTTTCAAGATGAATGAAAATTTTTAGTTTAGTTTGAAATGCTGTAAATCATATGAAAGGAAAAAAATTGACTTCAAATTATTATAATTAATAACTAGCATACACATGAAAAGGTTGGAGTAGCTCCAATGGCAGATGAGATTAGACAAAGTCACCTTAGATGATCTGCTCACATAAAATATATGTGCAGATAAGCTTTCTAGAATTTCTTGTTTTATACTTTTAATATCACCTCGGTCACCAGCTTTATCTTTTCATTTGTATTTTATTATTGGCGCAACCCTTCTTTATGATCCATAGCAATTAGCATTCAAAAACAAATAACATTAGTAATAACTTTATTCACAGTTTTACATTGTTCTCTACACTAATGTCAAACAATTTATACTTTTTTGTTTCAGAGAATTGGTTTTTATGATGATTAGCGTCACGTCGTCTTTTGATGATTTGCCCTTGCTATTATTAGATTCTTGAATTTTTATGGTGATTTTGCTTCTCTTGTTTTTCTCTATGTTTTTTTTTTTTTTTTTGCATTACATTTTACTAGTACGAAATTAAAGAGCATATTATAAAGATCAAGAAAATAAGTTGATTAAACTTTAGCTTAAAAAATAATAGTAACTCTAGCAATCAAAGGCTCAAGCAAATATCTAATAAAAAGAAAAAATGAACAAAATGACCCCTCAACTTTTTGAGGGACCAAAATAGTCTCAACTTTTTCTAGGGACCAATTTGGTTCACCAGCTCTTTAAAATAGGATCTTTTTTATCCTAGCATTTAATGTTAGTGTTATAGTGTTAAATGTAAGAATATTTTAGTTATTTTTAATTAATCATTTATTAATATAATTTTCAAGTAATTATAATTTTTCTATAAAAAATTTATAAAATATTTTTTTAATAATAAAAATAATAATTTTACTTTTAATTTCAAAAATTTTAGTCATATTTTATCCATGAATGTTTCATTCTCACTTTCATGTTCTTCACCCTAGACCTCATATGTCATTCTATCATTTTTGGATTAGGTATTATTAATGTCATATTCAAAATCTTATTCAATTACAACATTTTCACATATTCCTCAATTATCATTGAATTCAATGCGATTTAAGGTAAAATAACAAATTAATAATACAATAAAGTAATTAATTATACTTAAATTACATTTTGATTTTTTGAAGCACCAAACCCATTTTTCTTATTTTTTTAAATGATTGTGAACTATAAGTTGTTCTCAATTCAGGGGCCCTTTTAATATTAACATCTCTCATATGCTGCCACAGCCTCGTTCGTTTGAAAATGAGGATCATTCGTTGACTAAATATAGATTATGCTCCAACATCTCATGATCGCTTGCTAGACATTCTTGAAAAACCTCTACCACATAAATTGTATTGTACAATCTACCTTGATTTTTTATTCAAAATAAAATCAATTTGCATTAATTTCATGAATTCAAAACTAAACTACTTATAATGTTAAATGTAGATCATACCATATAATCCAGGTTAGTTTGAATGGCTAAGCTGCCTAATTGATTATCTTTATTAGATTGATTCAATTTTTGAACAGATCATGCTACACGATGTGAATTGTATCATACAATAGGTTTTCTAAATTAATCCAATTAAGCACCAGGAATTACTGGTGATGAGATGTGATTCAAATTGTATTGATCATATTGTACGATCTTACATAACATTTTCATAAAATTAGAGTTTTGATCTAATAAAACTTAATATGAATATATATTTTTTCAAACCCTAAAATGTGGGTGACAATAGAGAGAGCGAAAATCAGCATGAAATATGGGAGAAGAATATATGTGAAAAACTTTTCTCTTTGATTTGAAAACCCCTTTGTAACCTTTTTCTTTAGTTTGTGCACTTGTTTATCTTATTCCTTCTGCTACACCGTATATCCTCCATATTAGTTATTGTGGCTATTGTAAGAGCTGATATACTCTTGTAAGGGATCTGTGAAATTTCAGAAAAGTTTATATAGCAACTTTTTGGATAGTTGGTAGGCTAGAGTAACTTCCTGTTTGGAGAGGAAGAGACAAGTATAGAGTTTCTCCACTACCACATAAAGAATGGGGTTTCTCTGCCCAGTGGTAGCCGAAGGGGAGAGTAATGAAATATCAAGTAGGAGGGCTCAGGGCATGAACATAAGTATTAGTGTCAAATTATGATAAAAATGATTTGCACCTTTCTTCTACATTTTCTATAACACTATTTTAATTATTTACAAACTTTTGTTGATTCTATTTAAGAAATGACGAAAACGAATATCTTATTTAATCTCTAATATGACAAAATGATTGGAATGTTCAAGTTACCTTCTACTTGATAGTATGTGCATGTTATGATTTAAATTAGTGCATAGAATCAAATAGAATTGCTTGTTAGTTGGACCATCATTTTAGAAACATTATATTATATTGAAATCTATTATTTTTATTAAAAAAAGGAAGTACAATTTCTACGCATTGTAATATTTTTTAGTTCGAAACTTTGCCAGTTTAAGTTTTAAATTACACAGAAATTGACACCACCGGCTGTGTCATAAACTTCAATTTGAAATAGTTGTTGAATAGTCGGGGACAACATATAGGTTGCTATGTGGAATATAGAAAACACAACATCCATTTTATTATGACAAGAGATTGAATATATGAAGCTAAATGGCACAGAAGCAAAACTTATATTAACAAGACATAATAGGTATTATGATTCAAGAAATAAATATTAGTTATGGCATCAGAGAAAGATATACGAACTTAGTAGCCTATCCAAGTTGAATGGGAACATAAAAGTTATTTAGCAATGAAGCTCTAAGGCCTGGTGTGTTGTTTGGTAAGAGAGATTGAAGAGATTAAAGGGGCACATACAAAGTGTGTTGCTGATCATGCTCCTCATACAGCTGCTTTTGTGTTAAGGAAACGTCAAATCCCTGTGGTGGCAAACTAAAAAGCTCCCGCATATCCTGAAAAAATCATTTGAACAATCACGACATACATAACAAGGTAATTACTTTGCAGGCACATTTTATAGTAAGAAAGTAATATTTACCGCCGCAAGTTTGTGTAAGAGAAGTAAATCCCTCTTTACACTCATACTAAGTTACAATACCATGAAGAAAGTTTATTTCAACAAAGCTTTGTTGTACAACTGAGGAAAAATACGTTACTAGTTTTTGGTTAATCTTATATGAAGTGTTACAAACATGTCTCATGTTGCTCAATTGCATAATGTGTGGTACATTTAATATCATTAAATAATTCCATCCAAACTAGGATGTTATTTTCAAGACATTTATAGCTGTCATCAAAAGGATAAATAAAATTTCGTCAAGTCATCAGTTTGATCAACGGATCAATACTTAAAACATCATTCTCAATATCTTTATAAACTTCTTTCATCAATGAGAGTGCACACTATATCTGAATGGAAACATTTCTTACGGTAAGCTACAGACATGTGATTTGAACAGAAAGTCATTAAGAAATTAAAATGATTGTAGAATACAACTGTTGACCTCCTTATGTATTTCAAAATAGGTGCAAGCAAAAGCGACACAAGTTACAATCGACTAACACAAGGTTGTACGTGGCAAGCGAAGTGCCCGATCGTGATCAGAACTATGCAAACGTATTTGATTACAAAACGGATTGCACCGATGCACTAAGGACACAAGATTTGCCAAAAGAAAAAGTCACTAGTGCATGACTTGATCGAATAATGATGAAAAAAGTGACAGTTGGTAAGCACAACACTACATAAAACAATTCAAATGATGTTGGATTGCAAAGCGGACTGCACTGATATTCTCAAGGCATCAAAATTATCTAAGGAAGAATCCCTAACAATCGATTTGAGCGAAGACAATAAAAATTGACGAACTACAAATGCTACATTGCACATCGTTGGTCGAATGTTGCCCATTTACAAAACATACTTTACCGTTGTGCCTGGAAAAGAATACCCAGAAATTGCTATAATATTATCTGAGTCAAAGCACAATGCGAAAAGGAGAAATTAACACGAGTTTTTAGGCGACGACACGTAAAACGAGGCGTGAAAATAATAATAGATTACTGAGGCATTAATTTACATTTTCTTTTCTCTTATTTTGATTAAATTTTTAATATTATATATATAACGATAAAAAAACCTTTCTTATAATATCCTATTCTAGACGTTTCTTATCCTGTAAAAACCAACTGCCAAAATCTCTGTTAGTCGAATCCCTACGCATCCTATAACTTCAGCTCCTCCATAACCTCTGGCTGGCTTTAAAAAATAAAGAAAAAATAAGTAAAATCTATCCTAATTCTATGGTCCAATATTCACTCACACAGATCTCCACTATTCGAAATTTTCCCATCAGCATGTCTCCTGCCTTCCCTCTTCTGTTTCACACAGAGAAACCCAGGTCACTTTTCTCCTTCAAAGCCACCATACAGGCAGGAGATCCTCCTCCTGCGCTCTTGTTCGCACCCCAGCAAGAGTCCGAGCTCTCTGTTCCTCCCTGCTCTGACAACACCGTGGACTTCCTCATCTACCCGAACCCAATAGCAGCAACTACAACTCCCAGCCCCTATCCACGTGAACTCTTACTCATTCATCTGACCTACACACACGCAACCAAAGCTCCTCCCATCCTCGACCCTTCCACCCCTTGTTCCCTTTGCTCCCTAGAACACTTCAACCAACCTTCTCCCCTCCAGCCAATAGAAAGCTGCTTCTCTTCCCAGCTCCCGTCTCCTCCCTGTTCAGAAGCCCCAAGACAGCAGGCCTTCAACTCCATCTATGGAAATCCACCTAACCGCTCCTACCTTCCCTGCACAACAACTTCACAAAAACAAATCCCACTACTCATTTCACTTGGCCGAATCTCCACTGCACTACCTGAACTCCATTCCCTATCATGTCTGCACCCAACCAAATGCCCTTCCTACAGCCTCCACCGTGCACTTCACTACAGTCTTCTCCAACAACAATAGTGAATTTGCAATGCACAACAATCTACCTATGGGAAAAGCAAAAGACTTGTAATGCTAACATCAATGGGCCTATGGGCACGAGCAAGAAACTTGCAATGTGAAAGCTCACCTAAGGGAAAGAACAGAAAATCTGCAATGAATATATCAGCAATTGAACAATGCAGTTCGTCTATGAGCAATATGAGTTTTAACGTATTAAATTCCAGAGTAAATTTTGGAAGGCAAATGGGTTTGTAGATAAGACAATACCCAGAAATTTCGCCCTCATTTTTGCGAGGACTTTATGATCTGAGTTCTGGTTTCCTATAGGCGCAAGCCCCTATAGTTAATTACCCCTTCCGATAACGAGAGAGAACTTTCGATTAAGGCTAGTTGTCAATCAAATACATTATATCCGTAGATACGTAGTATCAGGTGTATAGTAGCAGCATGAGTATTTGGAATTTGAAAAGTTTGGATGTTTCGAAATATGATATTTAAAATTAGAAATTTTCACCACCTTGCACTTAAAGGGGATGGTGGGGGAATGGATGATAGACCCGATCAAGATCCGATGGTTCCATCGTCCCGGGCCAACGTGGTTCCTGGTCTACTTAGTCAAAGGAGGTAGTCGACCCAACCTGATAGAAGGATCCTTGTCGGCAGCCATGGGTTGCTTCGTCCAAGGGTACCTTGTAGACCTGGGGTGGGTATTTGCCTAAAGGGACAAATTTGAATCTACCTTAGCTAACAGAGGGCTTTGTGCCCTATCGATCATATCCTATTGATTTATATTTCAAAGATTTGATGTCATTAATGAACGTATTGACTCTGGTCATAACCGGTATTTCGTGGTGCTATTTGGCGGCAAAACCACTCAGTTCAGAGGGCCACGAGTCACCCAATTTTGATTTTAAATATTTGGAATTGAGATTTTGGATTTTGGATTTTGTGGAGTTTTGAGGCTTTGTGAGTATTTGGGTGGAATTTAAAGGTATTTGTGAACCCCTCCGGTTGAGATCTTCATCCAACACGGTCATTATCGGGGTGTTTGGTGTCATTCTTATTTTATTGACTAAACCTTGTAGACTTTGTCATCTTGCGGACAAAGGATTGGGTTCGTCGTTGGCTTTATATTTTTGTTCATGAAATTTCTTCATTGGAGGCCTTGAAGGCCTTATATGAACGTATAAAACAGATATCACGGTTCACATCTTGACCGTATATCTGTTTGGTAATTCGAGCCGTGTCGACTCCTATCGACCCGCATAGAAGGATCGGGCTCGAACTACGTTCATTTATTGACCCGCGTGGCAACCCTAGACGTCACGTGTATACTCATAACACGCTCGCCGGGGCCCAAGCGAGTGTTTGGGGGCATTTTATAATTAAACCTTGTTGACTCATTTTTACCTGCTTAGGAGGATCGGGTTTAAATTTATTGACCCGCGCAGCATCCCTAGACGTCATGTGTGTACTAATAACACGCTCGCCGGGGCCCATGCGGGTGTATGATTATACTTACCCCTTATGTATCTATATGCGTACAACTACGGTGCATGTACGGGGGAGTACTTTGAAATTATTTGTAAACGTCTTCTATCCGCTTGCATAAGTGTTAAATATCCGGTGGCGTGTTGTAGTAGCTTTTGGATTGAGTTATTTGCTTCTTCGTACATGTAGACTATCGTGCACTACTTATTTCTTTTTGTAGTTGGATTATAGTAAACTAACGAATCTCCTGCATTTGGATATAGGTGAATCGTAGCGTTATCACTTGATTGCAATGAGATATTTTATTGTTCTGATATAAACTCCCTTTTCTCATTCATCGGGAGGTCCTTCTTGAAATTCATGACTACTACCTTGACAAGAACTCTTTTCAAGGTCTATAGTACATCAGACTTTTGCAGGATGTAACATCCATAACCAAATAACGGGCCTTCAAAATGAATCGAGGTATATGGGTGCACTTGTCATTACCAGTGTTTGTAGATGCCAGAACTGTTTTCTTCTTAAGTATATAACCAAAAAGAAGTTTTGGAACACTAGAAAGTTTAGTTCGAATTTGCTGAAACATCTCTTCCATTTTGCCGGGAGGTGTACTTCTCCGTACATAGAGTTGTCTTCATACCCGACATACTTTGCAGCATCTCAATCACCAATGTTGTAAGTGATGTCTATACTTGTGTCAACAGTGGTTCGTCGTGCCTACAATATACCCACTGTTGTTATCCACAAGTGGCTCGTGTTTATTTACAGAGACCCGTTGCATTCATTGTGACCTCCTAGAAGTGTTCGTAGAAGAGACATTATTACTGCATCATATCCACATTTCATCAATCTCAGGTGGTTTGATGTAATTGTTTGTGGGGACGGGTCTTCCGCTATCAATTGCCAGTGTTGTCATCTCAATATACAAGTAAACTTGTAAGGATTATTGTAGGAGTCCACTGTATCTATCAACATCATTTGTTGTGTATCATATATTCAGGTATTGATGATTGCTCCTCGTTTATAGTCACTCATTTTGATAATCATTTGTTATTCGTAAGTCTTGGGGTATTTATTCATTAATTGTCAATGTCACCATCTCAATCTCCAGTGTAGTCTGTTGTTTGCGTAATAGGTCTTTGATTGTTATATGTAGGTAGTACTCGTGCATTTTATAACTGTCTGTTGTTGCTTACAAATGCAGTGCATTGATTTTGTAGGGACTGTCGTAGGGATCCACTGCATCATTGTTCATTGTTTGTGTGTACCGAGGTCATGTTCGGCACGAGTCCCCTGCTGTTAGCTTGTATTTATTTGAGTGCATTATATTGTTATTTGGTATTTGAATTTAGATCTTGATTGTGCATTTTAGGACTTAGGTTCCACTTCTTGTAGTTCAGTTCAAGTTCAAGTCCCCTGTTGTTCATGCAAGTCCTCTGCACATTTGGTTCAAGTTCTGTACATTTCTGTTCAAGTACAAGTCTTCTGTATTGCTGCTCAAGTGATATCTTCATATTGTTCAAGTCTTGTATACTTTAGTGAAAATTTCGACAGCATCCCGACATATCCCCCGTTTGGGGGAAAATGTAGGGGAGTTGGGCCTTCCCACCACGCTACTCGAGCGTGTATGGTAGGTGTCCTTAAACACTGCGGCCGTACATCTTTTTATCTCATCACGCTACAAAAGTGTGTATGGGGCCTTCAACAGTACCCATACGAAAACACCAGTGACACTCCCCACCATGCTACAAGAGTGTGTATAAGGCTTACCCACCTCGTCGTATGCGTCGCACCGGGCTCCCTCCAACCATGCCACAAGAGCGCGTATAGTTGGTTCTCCGATCTGCCATGAACATCGAAATTGGGATTTTAGAACATTATACCTTTCTTAGAAGTGTCGGCGGTGCTGATATTGGAGTCGAGGATTGTCCCCACCACGCTACGAGAGCGTGTATAGGGCTTACCCGCCTCGTCGCACCTGTCGCACTGGATTTCCCCCCACCGTACTACAAGAGCGCATATAAGGGGTCCACCGGGGCGTCGAGGGAGGGGTTATAAGTTAGAAACTTATACCTTAGGGACAAACGATGGAGGGTCGTGACACGAGGCAAGGGGAGAGGCAAGCATCTTTTATTAATTATAATTAACATCAATTAATTATAATTAATTAAATAATTATTTTTAATTATTTATTTATAATTAATTATAATTAATTAAAATAATTAATTAAATTTTATTTAAATGAATTAAAATAATAAGTTATAATTAATTTAAAATTAATTATAACTAAATAATAATTTTAATTATACTTAATTAATATAATTATAATTAAAAATAAATTATATTATTTATAAAGAAGAAATTTGATCACTCGGTTTGGCAGATTTACGGGATTAGGCCGAGGAAGCACGTGAATGCTAGCAGGTTACCTTCACAGCCAACAAGCTCTCGTTCGTGCTTCCGATCCGACAGGTAGGAAATGTCGTTGAATGAGCAAAGTCGAACAGCACAAACGAAGCTGGAGAAGCACGCAGAAAAGTGGGAAAAGTTTCTTCACAACGAGCGAGCTCCCGCTTGCTTCCGATCAAAATGTCAACTTCCGATTCGCAGGAAAGGGAAGTCGTCGGAGAGGTAGAGTCGTCGAGGGGGAAATCGAAGCTGCATGCGACAGGGAGAAGGCTATCTTCACGCGTGCGAGCTCCGATGTTGCTTCGGATCACAGTGTTGTGACTTCCGACCTGCAGGAAGGGAAAGTCGTCACTTGGGCGAGGTGTCTGACAGAGAGATGGGAGAGGAGAGAGCGCACGAGAGAACAAGAGAGATCGGAGAGGCCGAAGGCCTAGTTTCCTCCCCCTTTTAACGACACAGGTCGATCATGGGGAGGGCGTGGGAGACGCGACATCGGTCGTGCGCGGGATGGCGACGACGTGCGGGGTTCAGCGCGGGACAAGTACGTGATTTGATTTTTTTTTTTTTGCAAGGTCAACATGTGTTTATAGATGATATCTTAGTTTATTCAAGGGATGAAGAGAGTCATTCCAGTCATCTGCATGCAGTGTTGCAAACACTTAAGGAGAACAATTTATATGTTAAGTTTCCAAAGTGTGAATTTTGATTGAGCAGTGTACATTTTCTTGGACGTGTGATTAGTGGTAAAGGCATTTTAGTTGATCATAATAAAATCCAAGCTATTGTTGAGTGGCCAAGGAAAATAATAGTTTCAAAAGTGAGAAATGTTCTAGGTATTACAGTTACAGAATATTTATAGTAGGATTCTCTCATATTGCAATATCGTTATCCAAATTAACTCAAAAGATACTAAAATTTAAATGGAATGATCAGTGTAAAAGAGCTTTTTAGAAGATGAAGAATTGTTTAATGACTACCCCAATATTAACAATTCAATTAGGGTTAGAAGGGCTTCATTGAGGGGACTTGAATGTGTATTAATGCAGCATGGTAAAATAGTGTTATATGCTTCAAGGCAATTAAAAATTCATAAAAAAAACTATCTCATCCATAATTTGAAATTAACAATTGTGATTTTTGCACTCAAAATATAGAGACATTATTTATATGGAGTCAAACGTAAAGTGTTTACATATCATAAAATATCAAATATATTTTCAATCAAAAAGAGCTTAATCTAAGGCAGAGAAGATGGTTAAAGCTTATCAAAGATTATAACTTGGATATACATTATCATTTTTGAAAAGCAAATATAGTTGCAGATGCACTAAACAGAAAAACTCTTGGATGTATAAATTGGCTAATCACTCAGCAAAAATACATAATTAGAGATATGAAAAGACTAGAAATTTCAGTGATTAATCGGAAAGAAACTAAGGATATGTTATTAAATCAGCTGGTGATTCAATCCACTTTGAATGATATAATATAAAATTCATTGTCTCAATATGAAAACGGAATCTGTATTTTTAAAGTATAAAAATAGAATCTGTATTTTTATCATTGGCAATTTAAGGGAAGAAATATTGCAGGAAACTCACCTCTCTGGCTATGAAATTCATCCAGGCAGCACAAAGATGTATCAAGAATTGAGATAATTATTTTAGTGGCCAGGATTAAAAAATGAATGTTATAAAATTTGTAGTAAAATATATTCCCTATCAAATGATTAAAGTTGAACATCAAAAACAAGGTTGTCAACTACAACTATTATCGATACTTGAGTGGAAATGGAAAGATATTGCAATGGATTTTGTGATTGGATTATCTAAGTCAAGGCAGAGTCGGGATGCTATATGGGTTGTTATAGATAGATTAACCAAGTCAGTATATTTCATAAGAATTAAAAAAAAAATAGATTCAGTGAAAAAATTAACAAAGATATATGTTGATGAAACTGTGAGATTACATGGAATTCCAAAATCAATAGTGTCTGATAGAGATGTCCAATTCACTTCAAGATTGTGTAAGAAGATTCTGAAAACTATGAGTTTTATATTGATTTTTAGTACATCATTTCATCCTCAGACAGATTGGCAATTAGAAAAAATAATTCAGATTTTGGAGGATTTACTACGACTATGTGCTTTAGATTTTGGAAGACATTAGAAAACTCGTATACCATTAATTGAATTTGCATACAATAATAACTTTCAATCCAGTATTGGAATGGTACCATAAGAAACTCTTTATGGAAGGAAGTATAGAACACCCTTACATTGGGTAGAAATAGATGAAAGAAATAATAGGCACTGAACTGGTAGATGATGCTACTATTAAAATCATATTGATCAGGGATAGATTAAAAGCAGTGCAGGAAAGACAGAGGAAATATTATGATGCAAAGCGCAGGCCAGTTGAGATTGAAGTAGGAGAATTTATTTTTCTTAAAGTCAATCCAATGAAGGGTGTACAGCGACTTGGGAAGACAGGAAATTGAGCTCATGATTTATTGGTCCTTTTGAAATTATTAAAAGAATAGAAAATATGGCTTACCGATTGGACATGCCAGTGAACATTAATTCATAATGTTTTCACATATCAGTACTTTGAAAGTATATATCAGATGACTCAAAGAGAATATAATAAAAAACAATTGGATTATAGCCTAATTTGAAGTATATTGAGGAACCTGAAAGGATATTATAATATAATATAAAATAACTTAGAAATCAGGAGATACCTTTTGTAAAACATTTATGGAAGCATGCAATAGAAAGAGATGCCACCTGAAAGAAATAAGCATAAATGAAAGCTCAATATCCCCATCTATTCAATTAAGGTATATTTACTTATACTTGATTCTAATTTTGAGGACAAAATTTTTATGAGGGGAGATTATAAGAATTGGTTTAACCTGGGCAATTCAATTGAACCTACCAGCCCTAATGCCTAACCCGTGTATAGGCTGAGACGAAACAACGTACAAAGTCGCGACCTGAACGGATCGAACGCGTGCGCGGGCGAGACTGGAGAGCTCAGTTCGCTATGTTGAGCGAAGGATCACGTACGTAGGAGAAAAATAACTACTCCTCATAAGAGATAAGTCCATTTCCATTCAGCCTGTAGAAGAAAAGGCAAGGGAATGGTGTCTATCATGAGGGGCGTCTAAGAGGAAAAGAACAAAGGTTTGTTGATTTTTTTTCATTTTTTGTGTAAATTTTTCTGTATTACTTCATCTAAATAGTGAGGGATTTTTAATTAAAGGCAAAGAAAGAGAATGAAAGCAAAAATGAAAAAATTTTGAGAGAAAGAGGAAAGAAATTGAGGATTTTTTTTGAAGTTCTTTTATTCTCTAATAGGGAACAAAGAGTAAGTGTTTATACTATTAATTAAATTTGATTTTAATTAAGTTTGATTTAATTAAAAATTTATATTCTCATTTTGTAATTGAAGAAACAATATTATTGTAGGAAAAATTCAATTATAGTAAGCATTGATTCGTTAGTGACGAAAGGGGGTTTTACAATGAAAGAAATTTTGGGAAGGTAATTATTTTATTATATAGAAATTTTGGGATGAAATAGAGCTCTTTTATACTGAAGTACATTTGGTTATCTTTGTAAGTAAGAAGAATAGGAATCCTTGATGTTGCTTTGAAGATATATTTAAGTACTCCAAGTTAAAGTATTATATTAATTAAGATCTCACTAATATTGTTTGAACAACGGAAGATTTTTATAACTAAGTTGGGAAGTATTGAAATCTATAGCAAAGCTCGGGGTTGGAAGAATTTAAAGCTCGAAAATATTTAAAGTGGGTAATTACAATTGTTTGTAAATTCATAATTGTATTTTCATTTTGAAAGAAATATTTTATATAATTATCTTGCTTATTTTGAGGCTATTATGAATAAAGCAATGTAAAATCAAATGCATACATAATAGTAAATGATGTAGGCAGGGGGGGGGTCAAAACAAGTTGGGTTTAATTTTTGGTGAGCTTTAATTTTCTCTACTAGATATCGGCTCATTATTATCTAGTAGAGTGTCTTAAGCTCATAAATTGAAGATTTATTAGATTCATTCCCCCTTTTACTTTGACTCTTTGGTTTCCCCATTCATGCCTCTTCCCCTTCTTGTGTCTCCTTGTTTCTTCCTTTTGACTAAAGGCTATGTGCTGGTTGCCTTTTCGATTTTCTCCCTGGCGGCTTTCCCATGATTCCCTCTGTGTTGTTTCCTATGTTGGCTCCTCGGGTCCCTATTTGGCTGTTTTCTCGTGGCTCCTTGGCTATGTTTCCCGTGGCTTTTCTTCCTGTTTCTTGTGCAGATTTTGGGGTCTTTTTTGTGGTGTCTTTTGGCCCTTCTTCTTCCCCTTACCGTGGCTTTTCTTCATGTTTCCTGTGCAGATTTTGGGTGTTGTTTTGGCATGAATGCAGAGATGTTTGGGTGTTATTTTGGTGTGAATTCTGGATTGACTTTTGGTCTTCTATATTCCATGATTTAATGGGATTAATTAATGGTATGGTGGCTGTTTGGCTCCCCTTTCTTTACCTATATATAGGATATTTGTGGTTGTTTTAGAGAGTGATTTAATGGTATTTTTGGACATGAAAACCCGAGGGTTTTTATTGGAAAAGCTTGAGAGCTTGTTCCACCTCTTCCTCTCTTTCTTGGGATAACTTGCGAGTTACTCCTCTACTTCGTCTACTCTTCTAACCTCTTTCTTCCTCCGCAAGTACCACGCCATATCTTTCGTCTCAAGTAAAGAAGATCTCCTTTAGGTGTCTTTCTATTATGAAAGTAAAGTTGTAATTGTCATTTGTAAGAGTCTTTATATTATAAAAATTGTATTTTTTCGTAATTTGTCTATTTTGAGAATTTTGTGTATTTCTTTTATCCTAGGAAGCATGGTTTAAAATTGCACAATATGAGGCTCGCCTTGAGGCCCGCCTTTGCGCAATTCCAGTAAAAAACGCCTCGATGCTTACGCCTCGAGTTTTTTTTATGAGGCTTGCGCCTCAACTTGGTTGTGGCCCGCCTTGAGGCCCGCCTCGCCTCACTAGCATGAGGCTTATGCCTCACGATATATATATTAAAACTTACATAAGTCTTGAAATAAATGCCCGACATTGGACTCTATAGGAGAGGAGGAAGAGGAGAGAGCAATTCATCATAATGATAATTCAAATGAAGACCCCTTAGTGAAGACAATGCTGATGACTTATGAGTTCTTATGCGATATGTCATTGCTATTTAATATTTATTTTTGGAAATTGGAATTATATGTTAATGAAAAGAATTCTGGGATTTGGGAAAGATAGAATTTTGAGTTGAACTATATTTCATGTTGTCTTATTATTGGGATATTTTGATTTCACTACATATCTTATATTTTTTTATGTTTTATATTATTCACTCATTAGTATATAAAAAAAATTATCATTTTATGTTTACGCAATCCTTTGATTTTGAGGCTTATGCCTCAAAACGCCTTGAGGCTTACGCCTCGCCTCATGAATGAAAAACGCCTCAATACCCGAATACACAATTTTAAACATTGCTAGGAAGGTTAACTTTTTGCTAGCAAAAATTTGGGGCTTTTCCTAAATTTTTGCTTGCATCAGTTAAATATGTATAGATTATCATGAGAAAATATATAAAGATATATGAATAAGTGAAAGGGATATATTTATATTTATATTGATTTAAAATACATATAAAGGAAATAGAAAGTGAAGTTGATATATATATATATATATATATATATATATATATATA
>NW_021385752.1:83376-102213 GCF_001605985.2 Dendrobium catenatum | reverse complement strand
AATTAAGTATAATTAAATTTAATTAATCATAATTAATATAATTAATTAGCAATTAATTATAATTAACAAAATTAATCATAATTAAACTTAATTAATTATGCTTAATTAATTAATGATAATTAATTAATTCTAATTAAAAATAAATAATTATAACAAAATTAAATTAAATTATAACTAATTTATAATTAATCAAAATTAAAAATAATTAACTATAATTAAACTTAATTAATTATAATTTAGTTAAACAGAACTCTGTTAGAGCTTAAGTAGGATTAACAGAGAATTAAACTCTCTATTAACAGAGAGTTTAATTCTCTATTTTTTAAGGATTTAGCCGGAGAAGTATGTGAAAGGGAGAAGTTTACCCTCACAGCCAGCGATCTCCTCTTCGTGCTTCCGATCAAAATCGATCCGATAGGAGGGAATGGCGTCGGTATGAGTGAAGCTGGATGGAGGCGGCTAGGGCTCGGGATCGGTCGGAGCTAGGTCGGGATCGAGACGTCGTCTCTCTCTCTCTCTCTCTCTCTCTCTCTCTCTCTCTCTCTCGGCTTGGTGAGATCGGGAGGAGCAAGGAGTCTGCGAATAGAAGTCGTGGGAGGGAGAGGTGTCGTATGTGGAGTTGAGCGTGGAGAGGTGTCGTGCGAGAGAGGTCGGACGTGAAGAGCAGCCGAAAGCCATGGGGTTGGGTCGGTATTTAAAGGAGATTTGGGCGCTCGATCGAGGCGAGAAACAAGGTCATCGTCGCAGAATTCGTGCAGGGATCGCGGAGGAATGACTGGAGCGACGCCGATTCAGCAGGATTCGCGGATGTCTTCGACGGATACGAGGTACGGAACAGGATCTCTTGCGGGATTTCGGGATTTAACAGAGCAGAGGTATGATTTCATTCCTTTTTTCCTTTGGGTATTATACAGAGGTTAACACACCAGCAGTCAAAACTTCATCAGGTGAGACAAGTAGGCAAGGGGTAGTGCAGGGAGGGCAAACGACTCAGGCACAACAACTGGTGCAACTAATGCATTCACAGGAACAACCTCAACAGCCAAGGGGTTTTGCGGCATGTCAATCACCGCAACAACATCCGAGTTAATTAACTCAACAGAACAAACAACATCAGCAGATAAACCCAAATCCACATGTGCCAAAGATTGGACACAAGTATCAGAAACCACCTTATCAATCTCAGGCACATGAAGAGCCACAGGTTCCAAAACTGAACCAATCCCAGGTGTGGGGACAGCAACAGAATGAGGATGCAACACACTACAATCAGCTTTTGAATGACCCAAAGTTTTACAATGACCACAATAGAAGGGGAAAACTTCCATTTCCACATTTTGAGCATAACCCAAAGTTTCAGAACCAAGCCAAACTTGATCCGGATACCGCTTAGTAATATCTAGCTCAACAAGAACACGAGCAACTGACGGTCTAGTACCATTAGCAGTAGCATTATCAGTCTTTAAGGGTCGACCAGAAATGGACCCCAACCCTTGAAGAATACGGGAAGAGAACAAATGAGGGCGAAGGTTAGGGAAAGAAATCCAAATCAAAATG
This sequence comes from Dendrobium catenatum, assembly GCF_001605985.2. Lineage (NCBI taxonomy): Eukaryota > Viridiplantae > Streptophyta > Magnoliopsida > Asparagales > Orchidaceae > Dendrobium > Dendrobium catenatum. Next base: position 100,656 of record NW_021385752.1, on the reverse strand, counting down.
ATAGGAGATTCCACACAAACGTCAAAATGTGGAGACCATTTAACCAACTTCATGTAAGCGTTATTAACAAAATAAGAACGATGAGCGAAAACTCGACAGTAATCCAAATCATTCCTAAGTTTGATCAATACATTATTCTTGTTGAGAACAGTGACTGAGAACTCACCATTCAGCTTAAGATTGAAGAAAAATTTACGAATTGATTCTAGGACGGACGACTGCCAGGAAATTTCCCGACCAAGGCAAACTCAAAAGACGCAGCTAGGGCATTCAATTCCTCATCAGAAATCAATAAAGCAGGAAGACCGTTACAGGAAGAAACCTTCAAAGAAGGAAAACTCAAAACGGAGGAGGTCCCGGACAGGACCTCCCAAAAAGAACGACTAAGAAATTCCATCTAGAAAACCCGGGTCATGCAAACGACTAGCAGCCATAAGAGGGGAGAAGAAGAAATCAAACCAGATGAACGCCGGATGAAAAGCTGCTGAAGAGGGCAATGGCTGGAGCGTCCAGGCAGAACTCACATCCTGGAACCTGCAGGATCAAAGCTGCGACGGGAGTGCGAGCCTTGGCGTGGGAGCAAAAATCGGAAACGGACGCAAAGATAGACAGAGACGGCAATGGCAGGATACGTGGCCGGCCGCAACATGGAGGCCGGGACGGCGACCGGACGGTAGCGAGCGGCCCGGACGGCAGCCCGGCGACAAGGTCGATGCGACAGCCGGAACGGAACCGGAAAAAAAAACCCTAGCGCGATTTTTTACACACACACATATATATATATATATAAAGAATTAGGAAATAAATGATATAACTTATAAATTATAAATATAAGCATAAATGAATGAATGAAAATAAATGAAAAAACGAAAATGATATACATGTAAATTTACAGGAGTTCACCCTCGTATAGTACTAGCTGGGGAAACGCGTACCGTGCACGTTAAATGAAAATGGAAAAGGAAATGAAAATGGTTGTACATTTATTAGTACATTTAGAAGGTACTCCTGTACTAGTTGAATTAGAAAAGTGTGTACTCCGACATCTGCTCTAACAAATGTGTTATGCTCCTAAACCTTTGCCTGAGAATGATGCACGGGTCAAAAGTGAACTTAGGCTCAAGTTCGATCCTCCCCTTTGAATGGACCATAGTTGACATGATTGAATCATCGAACAAATACACAATCATAGTGCTAACCAGATTATTTTATTTATATGCTCATATTACGCCTTCAAGGTCTATTACAAGAAATATTCACTATTAAAAAATATAAACTCTCGGTATCGTCGCTTATTAAATTTAAGGGAATATTTGAATTTTATACATTCATATTAGGCCTTTAAGGTCTATTACAAAAAATATTCACTACTAAAAAAATAAACTCTCAGGATCGTCACTCGTTAAATTAATCGGAATATTTGAATTTTATACATTCATATTAGGCCTTCAAGATCTTTTCTAAAAAAATTTCATTTTCAAAATACATACTCTCGAATCCGATATGTATATGACAACTCTTACAATTAGGAGCTTGGCCCAATCCTCTATTTACAGCAGAGTTGACAAGGTTTAATTGATGAAATAATCTCATAAATCCCCGATGAAGACCGTATTGAATGCAAATCTCAACGAGTCCACACAAATTTTAAAGAAATGCCCCCAAATCTAAAAGTTTATTGTGAAGTGCTCAAGTTTAAATAAAATTTCAAAATTCAAAATATTTAATTGAAATAAATTACCTAAACTCTTAAGGCAAAAATCTGTCCACCCTCCAAAACAAATTATCAAGATGGATAAATTTGAAAATCACTTAAACTCACAAAGAGCAAACGTAAGTTGAAAATATTACAAGGATTCATTCTCAATACGTCTCATACTAATAAGAACGTAGTATGTATCCTCTAACTGGTGATTTCTGTTAACATGTACTGGAATAACAAAAAAAATCATTCAAATCTCATCAAGTCGCATACCTGGCACCGAATCGCACGACCTCTGTACTGCAAAATCCTATAAAATCGAGCAAATCATGCGGCTCGGACATCCTAAGCATGATGTGCCATGCTCTTCGCACATCGACGTCTCTTCATGCATGATCGGCCTAGGTATTAAATTGAGACTGAACTCATCATTCGATTTGCTGGGCTCTCACAATCTCCTCTCATGACCAAACTCCCCAGGCCTCTGACGACTTCCCCTTCCAGTTAGATCAAAAGTTACAACATTGTGATCAGAACCTAGGACGAGAGCTCGTTCGCTCGAAGGTAATTTTCTCTCCATCGTGCACAACTTCAACCAGATCCTGCAAATCCTTCGAGGCTAGCAAAACTTCGCTTCTTTTACGACCCCTTCCAGTTAGATCGGAGTTACGCCGTTTTGATCGCAAGTAGTGACGGGGGATCGCCGCTGTGAAAGTAACTCTCTTCCATTCGGTCCTTTATTCGGCTTCCTTGTGGCTGTTCGCCATTGCTCCTTCGACGACATTCCCATACGATCGGGTTGGAAGTTTTGGCAGTTTAATCGGAAGCAAGAACAGGGATTCGCTCACTGTGAAGGTAACACGCCTCTCTGCCTCCTCCGGCGACGTTCATTTTCTGTCGGATCGAAGTTGCAACATTTCGGCCAAATCCCGTAAATCCGTCGAATTACAGAGAGAGGGGAGGGAGAGATGTAATTAGTTTTAATTAATTTTCTATAATTATAATTATTTTAATTAATTATATTTATTACTATTAATTATATTTAATTTTAATTAACTGATTATAAATAATTTTTTATAAATTATAATTAATTTTAAATTATTATTTGTTAAAATTAATTAATATGAATTAATTATAATTTAATTATCATTAATCATTTTTAATTAATTTTATTAAATGAAATTAATTATTTAAATTAATATAATTAATTATGAGTAAATATAATTAATTAAGGATAATTATAATTAATTACCATTAGTTAAAGTCTAAACAAAAAAATGTCCACTCCACTTGTCTCGTGCCACGAGCCTCCCCGCCGATCTTCAAGGTATAAATTTCTAACTTAAACCCCGCCCTCGACGCGCTTGACGCGCCGGTGGACCACCTATACGCTCTCTTGTAGCACGGTGAGGGGGAATCCAGTGCGACAGGTGCGACGAGGAGGGTAAGCCCTATACAGACTCTTGTAGCGTGGTGGGGACGGTCCTCGACCTCGACATTAGCACCGCCAACACTGCTACGCAAGGCATAATGTTCCAAAATCTCATTCTCGACGTTTGTAGCGGACCAGTGAACCACCTATACGCGCTCTCGTAGCACAGTAGGAGTGAGCCCGGTGTGACGCATACGACGAGGTGGGTAAGCCCTATACACGCTCTTGTAGCGTGGTGGGGAAGTCACTGGTGTTCTCGTACGGGTACTGTTGAAGGCCCCATACACGCTCTTGTAGCGTGGTGGGATGAAAAGATGTACGACCGCATTGTCTAAGGACACTTACCATACACGTTCGAGTAGCGTGGTGGGAATGCCCAGCTCCCCTACACTTTCCCCAAACTTGTGATATGCCGGGGTGCTGCCAAAATTTTCACTGAAGTGTACAAAGCTTGATCAATATAAAAACCTCACTTGAGCAGCAATACAGAGGCCCCATACTTGAATTGAAAGCATAGAACTTAAACAAAATGTGCAGATGACCTGTACGAATAACAGGGGACTTGGACTTGAATTAAACTACAAAAAAATGAATCCCAAATCCTAAAATGTATAATCAAGTCCAAAATTCAAAATGCCAAATAACAACTTAATGCATTCAAATAAATACAAAAAAATAAACGGGGGACTCATGGTGGAGAACTTTCAGATATGATTAACTTGCAAGTGACATCAGTCAAACTACAAAATGCATAATTATCATCCACATGTTACAATCAAAGACCTGTTATGAAAACAATAGTCCTCCTGCAGATTGAAATGGAGGCACCTTAAATTAACAGGAGAAACTTCTCCTGTATACAACAAGTCACATCAAGATGAGTCATTGAATACATCAATGCCTTGTAGATGACACTGTCAATATGTGTATGACCTGTCCCTACAAACAAATACAATCAACGACCATCTGCGAATGATGAAGGTGAACATAATGCAAATACAACAGACTCCTACAATAGTCCCTATAAAGTCAATGCACGGTATTTGTAAGTAACAGCAGACAGTCACAAAGTGCACGAGTACTACCCACATGTAATAATCAAAGACCCACCACGCAAACAACAGCCACCCTGTAGATTGAGAGGGTGACATTGGCAATTGATGAATAAAGATCACAATGCATATGAATAATAAATGATTATCGAAATGAGTGACTACAAACGAGGACAATCATTTATACCTGAATATATGATACACGAAAAATGATGTTGATAAATACAGTAGACTCCAATGACAGTCCCTACAATTGCCTGTAGATAGAGAGCTGAATATGCCTATAGATTGAGAGGGCAACAATGCAAATGATAGTGGAACACCTATCCTTACAAGCAAGTACAAACATCAAACCCACCTGAGATTGGTGAAAGGTGGGTATAATGTAGGCAACAATGGTTCTTCTACAAATACTTCCAGGAGGTCGTAGTGGATAAAACGGGTCCCTACAAATGCACACAAGCCGCTTGTGGGTAACAACAATGGGTATATCGTAAGTACAACTAACCCTTGTGGACATAAGTACAAGTATCACCTACGACAATGATGATTAAAATCTTTAAGTACACCTAGTACAAGGATAACTCGATGTACGAAAAAGGACACCTCTTGGCAGGATGGAATAGATGTTTGAGCAAATTCGAACTAAACTTCCTGGTGTTCCAAAATTTCTTCTTGATCCTATACTAAGGAAGAAAATAGTTATGATATCTACAAACACCGAAATAACAAGTCCACTACACTGAATATCTAAAAAGAAGTTCTTTGTAAGGCAGTGGCCACGAATTGCAAGAAAGACCCCTCGGTGAATGAGAAAAGGGGAGTCAACATCAAGACCACACTGCCACTGGATCCGCAACACTCGTATTAGCAGACAGAAGGCATATAAGCTCTCAAAATGAAATGTTGTGCGTATCCAAATGACAATTACCCGCACAACTAAACTATTTCAAAATACTCATGCACGTGCACTATAGTTTGTATACACATAGATACACGAAGGGTATGTCCAATCAATGAAATTCTCAAACACCCGCATGGGCCCGACGAGTGTACTATTGGTACACACGTGACGTCTAGGGAGGCTGTGCAGGACGATAAGTGAATTCAAATTTGAACCCGATCCTTCTATAGGGATCAATAGGAGTGGACAGAGTTTGAACCATCGGATAAATATGCGGTCACGAAGTCAACCGGAATATTTATCTTATACATTCATATTAGGCCTTCAAGGTATATAACAAAAGAAATTCATTCTCAATGCCATAAAGCCTACAAAATTTGATCCTCTGTCGATAACTCGATAGAGTTGACAAGATTCAATCCATAAAGAGAAATGACCCCAAACACCCCGATGATAGCCGTGTTGAATGAAAATCTCAACCGGAGGGGTCCACAAATGATTCAAATGCTTTCAAAATGCCATCCCAAATATCCCAAAATTCAAACTTCGAGAGAAATATCAATGCCAAATATTTAAAATTGAAATCAAACCATCAAACACTTAAAGCACAAAATACATCCACCCTCCGCAACAGTTTGCTCACATGGGGCTAAATGTCTAGACGAAAATATCACTAGGATCCATTCTTAAACAATCTTCTACCATTAAGGACATGGTATGTGTCCTCTAACCGACAGTTTTGCCGGCAAATGGCACCGCAAGATAAACGGTTATGTCTCAGGACCCTCTGAACCGAGTGGTTTTGCTGCCAAATGGCACCACGAAATACCGGTTATGGCCAAAACCATGGTTTAAAATTGCGCAATATGAGGCACGTCTTGAGGCCCGCCTTTGCACAATTCCAGTAAAAAAACGCCTCGATGCTTACGCCACGAGTTTTTTTTATGAGGCTTGCGCCTTAACTTGGTTGAGGTCCGCCTCGCCTCACGCTATATATATATATATATATTATTCACTCAATAGTATATAAAAAATTTATCATTTTATGTTTACGCAATCTTTTGATTTTGAGGCTTACGCCTCAAAACGCCTTGAGGCTTACGCCTCGCCTCACGAATGAAAAACGCCTCAATACCCAAATACGCAATTTTAAACATTGGCCAAAACCAATACGTTCTTTATTGGCATCAAATCCTTGAGATATTAATCAATAGGATATGATCGATAGGGCACCAAGTCCTCTGTTAGCTAAGGTGGATTCAAATTTGTCCCCTTAAACAAATATTAACCCAGGTCTATAAGGTCCCCTTGGACGAAGCAACCCATGGCTGCCGACAAGGATCCTTCTGTCAGGTTGGGTTGACTACCTCCTCTGACTAAGTAGACCAGGGACCACGATGGCCCGGAACGACGGAACCATGGGATCTTGATCGGGTCCATCATTCATTCACCCACCATCCGATTTAAGTGCAAGATGGTGAAAATTTTTAAATATCAAACTTTTCAAATTTCCAAATCCAAACCCAATTCCCAAAATTCTCAAACCCATGCTGCTATTATATGCTTGATATTGTGTATCTACAGATATAATGTATCTGATGGACGACTAGCCTTAATCGATAGTTCTCTCTTGTTATCAGGAGGGGTAATTAACTATAAGTGCTTACGCCTATAGGAAACCAGAACTCAGATCATAAAGTCCTCGCAAATGAGGGTGAAATCTCTGGGTAGTGTCTTATCTACAAACCCATCTGGCTTCCAAAATTTACCCCGGAACTCAATTCGTTAAAACTCCCTCGTCGAAGAAAAAACAAATCGAGCGGGCGGAGGCCGAGGCCAAATTTTTTGAGCCCACAATTTCGTTGTCAAATGACACCATAGGTAACATTTATCACCAGGACCCTTTGACCAAATAGTTTTATCGCAAAATGACACTATTAAATTACATTCATGTCCAGAGCATGTATGCTCCCCAACGACGCTAAATCATTAAGTAATGAATCAATAGAGTGATCGAATATGTCAACTTAAAAAAACATTCACCCCAGGTCAAATAAGAAAACCTTGGACGATGCAACTCATGGTTGCCGACAAGTATCTTTCGGTAAGGTTTGGTCGACTACATTGTCTGACTAAGTAGACTAGGGACCATGATGGTCTGAGACGATGGAATCATGGGATCTTAATCGGTTTCATCATCATTTCTCCCCCATCATCCTCTTTAAGTGCGCGGTGATATAATATTTAATTTTTAAAAATCAAATTATGCTGCTACTATACACCAGATACTATGTATCTATTTGACGACTAACCTTAATCGAAAGTTCTCTCTCACGATCGAGAGGGGAAATTAACTATAGAGGCTTGTGCCTATAGGAAACCTGAACTCATATCATAAAGTCTTTGCAAAATGAGGGTGAAATCTCTGAGTAATGTCTTATCTAAAACCTAATGTCTTCTCAAAATTTGCCTCGGAACTTAATCATTAAAACTTTCCTCGACGACTCGAAAAGAGAAAGGAGTCGCAAAGAGGCCGGGGCACGAATTTTTGAAGCACACAATTATAAATAATAATTTTTTCTTTTGTCCAAATAAGTGTTATCAGTATGTTCTTATTAAGGGCAATTCACACAACATTTGACAATAAGGTTTAAGCTTGTTCCTTTATCTAATCTTGTATGTTTGAAATTAATATTGCGCATGTCAGGACTCTACTCAAATAAGCTGAAAAAATTTTACACCACACACCAATATCTCTTAGTCCAGTGTTTTCTTATTGTTCATTTGCATAATTAAGTGGCATTTTGCAGTATTCTCATAACGATTTTAATGAAAAAATAATTAAAGAAAATCATCAGTTGTGAATATACCCTCGGGCTGAAGTACCGAGTTTGTTCCTTCTGCTCTGTAGCTGTCCTAAAAAGGCCACCCTTGAAAACCTGCAATAATGCTTTGAACTGCATGAGTGACATATAAAAATGGAAAGAGCACGTGTCCCTTTAAATAGAGAATATAAAGCCAAGAACAAGACTATTTTCATAAAGAATGAAAAAAATGCTAAAAGTTAAAATAAATAGAGGCATTAAAGTAATATTGCTAATTTATCAATGCGTTATAAGATTTTTATGAAAAAATGCAGAAAAGATCAGCATTCAAAATCAGTCCTAAATATGGTTGGTAAAAATTATGTAAAAGAAGAAAATCATGTGCAAGATCATTTTTAGCTTCACGCATATGGAATAATTTTTCAATAAAAAATAATTTTAGACGATGCAAAATTATCTTTTCAACCTCACGATAAAAGGAATATTAAAGGAACAATGGAAGAAGTACATATTGCAGAATTACTATGGTCTACAATTTTAATGATCCGCGATCAAGAGCTTATGATTCCAAGTTGATATAGAATATTTATCAGACTGTTAGGATATATGAACTTGAAGATTTCTTTTCAAGCAAAAAAACGAGGAATGCAAAGAAATTCAAAGGGATTGCCAGATCAACATATAAAAAAGCAAAACAGAAAATTACTTTTGAAGATGATACAGTAGCAAATATCCATCTAATAGTTGCAGATAACAATGGTTAGCTCTCATATATAGTGCTAAGTTAGTAACCTTTTGAATATTGGGAATGATGATATATTTTTCATCTTATTTTAGTCTGCCTTGAAAAGCAAAATTTGAAACCTTCTATCCATTTGAGGATCAATAGATGGTAAGCTAAGACCTAATACAAAAAAGCTACATGAAATAATCATCATCAGTATGAGTGGAAAGAAGCCTAATTGTCCTGGAGAATTGGTAACAATAATTTTGGGAGCATATCAGATTATGATATCCACATTGGGGCTTAGTATAGCAAACAAGACGCTTAATGTTCTGATTCCATAATTACATCAATGGTCCGTTCTAAATTTGTGTGCATGCCTAATCTAAAGGTCTCATGCCTCCACCACTAGTAATGGTAGATTATAATTACATGCTTGCTCCTCAAGAACTTGATTGTCCAGATAAATTGCAAATAATTTTCTCAATTATAGGTGAGCTTCGAAGCAATCTGAATAGTTGTGCCCAAAAATTTTGCAAGAGATGCGATACGACTAAATGCTTTAATATACAACATTATGCTAATAGCTACAAGAGGAGGAGCCAATCGTAACCAACCTATCCTAAGGCAAAGTAACTTCCATCTCAACTAGAAGGTCTAGAAAGTCAACCGGTGACAAAATCTACTTGCAAAAGTTTGCCAAAGATAGAACCCAAAGAATAAAGTAGACTAATTGAAGTATAGATGAAGTCGAGGAAAAGAAACCCAAACTAGAGTGACAGGGAGTTTCGTCCATGAATCAAAGTGAGAAGACCACTATAATATGCATATTGAATGACAAAACACGTAAAATGTTCTCATGAAATTAATATAAAGTAATTATTTTAACTGATAACTTGAAAAATAAAGACAAGGATCAAGAAGATCAATAGAATATTCTACAATAAACTGCAAGTCTATCATAAATGTACTTATAATCTCAAGGTTGTGACACCCCATGGAGAACTTGCCCACTATGGAGGAGAATAAAATAGCTAGCTCAAAAATCTAAAATTTGGTGAAAATATAAGTTGGTTTACCCTAAAACTTGGAGGGTTATTTATGTTAAGGAAAGTCTATAGCTTGATGAAAAGGCAATAGGAACAGATGGATGGTGTCTGCTGAAATCTAGATAAAATCTCAGTTCCTCAAAAACATCGATAAAGGAACAAGGAGAACTAGCAGCAGAAGATTCAGAAGTCATATTAGGGCGAGCTGTTGAAGATGAAACCACATAAGAAACATTTGACATTGAGACCGATGCCAGCAATGAAACAACCTTGTCAAGCAAAACAACTTGAGGAGAAAACGAAAATGACAATGAAGGAATGGAATGGAAATAAATGAATGATCCTGAGTATGGGAAAAGAGGAAGCATAGTGACAATAGATGGAAGTTTTTGAAAAGAAGTTAAACATCTACGAGAAACATCGAGACAACAAGTATGTGATCCAAGGTATTGATGACAGATACGGCACGGACACTACCAGCCCAGCGCCTACACTCTAAGAGCAAAGGCATAAGGACGAAAACAAAGGCTAAACCCAAACACAAGCGATAAAGAAGGCATGCGAGGCAGAGACTGCATGAAGAAGAGCAAATGAGAACCATGGACTCAGGGAATGATGCAATGAATGCATAAGAGGATAAGGAGATATGAGCAACAATGAGAAGAGCGATGGTCACGACAACAACTGGGAACTTGAAAATAAGAGCAAAAGATATGGTTGCAAGGATTGCAAAAATGCCCATACGAGCATGAAATGCATGCAGTAGATTTAATGTAGCTAAGTAGAGATGATTATAAACAATTATAACAAACCAATTAAAAATTAATTTAATATTCCAAAGCAATCCATCTAGGTTCAAAAAATCATAGTAGTGTTTAGCATGGTTGATTTTAATATATTTAAATGAAATTTTTTAAAAGCAAAAGATTCTTATCATATTCAAAAAAAAAATTAAGACCTTAAGAATGTCCCACAACCTACTCGAAGGTTTTAAAAACTTGTGAGCATAATTAATGTTGTCCTCAATATGAAATCAATCAAGCGCTCATTGGCTTGAAATTGAAGAGCTCTAGCCCTAACTAGGATTAGCAAAGTTGAGTCTACTTCGAGTTTACATGGCCAGCCCTGATGGGCAGACCCTACCATGGGTCAGCATGGATAAACATTGCTGAATTAGTATGAAATATTAGAGAGCCTTCAAAATCATGGCTCCCCTTTTTAAGTAAATTGTTCTTGCAAATAAAATTTGAAGAGAAGCTATGATGCACCGACACTCCGCTTAAAGAGGGTATGCAGTGTCGGACACGGACACGCATCCGACACTGCATGGACACGTGTCCGACAAGGCATTGGAGTGTCGCGATTTAAAAAATTAAAATTAAAATCAAATACGCATGTCGGACACGCCTGTCCGATTATTAAATAATAAAATCGTCCGATTCGTTCTATTTAGCCTTTTCCGCGAACAAGAAGCCCTATTTTTCCAATCCACGAATGAAATCTTCTAGGGCAGACCGGGCGAGCTCGCAGCCGACGCCAAACGGAGCCTGCTGCCTTCGCCTCCCGTTGCTTCATCATTTCTGCTCAAGCCGAGGCCAAGCATAGCTCGTCTTTCCCATTCCTTAGTTCCTGCATGATTTCTGTGGTCAGCTGAGGCAAAGTTTGCAATCAACGCCAAACAGAGCACCTTCTGCATGTAAGAGAGCCAAGACCTATAAATGGATTTCGCCATTTCTTCTCATCATTGTTGAAAATGTCTAGATTAATTGAAATATTAAATGTTGTTTTTTTGAAACTTACTAAAAAAAACTAATGTACATGCTTGGTACCGCTAGGTATCGCTAGGTACATGATCGGTACCGCTTAGTACATGCTCGGTACCGCTGGGTACAAGCTCGATACCGCTGGGTACAAGCTCGGTAGTGCTGGATACATGCTTGGTACCGCTGGGTACATGCTCAGAACCGTTGGGTACAAGCTCGATACCGCTAGGTACAAGCTCGGTATTGCTGGGTACAAGCTCGGTATCGCTGGGTACAAGCTCGATACCGCTCAGTACATGCTCAGTACTGCTAGGTACAAGCTCGGTACCGATAGGTACATGCTCGGTAACGCTCGGTATCTTTCCATACAAACAACTTACGAAGTTTAAAAACAAGTAGAACTTCAAAATTACCCTTACCCTAAAAATTTGTTCCTGGTGCGCTGCCCCCAGAAACCCCTGCAGGTCGAACCCCAGAAGGGGGCAGCTGGACCCCCGGCAGACCGGTATATTGTTGTATTCATGTTGTCTTATTATTGGAATATTTTGATTTCACTTCATATCAATTTAACTTGATATATTCCTATGTATAATTGGTTTGTTACAATTTTATCTAGATAAAAACAATGAATAATCAATATATAAATGAAATTATAATTTCTATGTTGAAGGATAGTAGTTCAAATATAGAATATCCATTATGATTTAGGAGGAATATACACCAAGCTCTAATTTGTTAGTGTCATATAATCTATTTCACCAATGAGTTAGTGTCATTTAGTCTATGACATAATGTTTTAAATAGGCATGTCTGCTTTCCCATACATGTCATATTGTCATATAATCTATGACATAATATTTTAAATGTTTTAAAATATGTCAACTAATTTGTTAAAACTTTTTTCTTCTATTACACCAATGTATTTTAAAGCAAACTGAGCTCTGCTGCTGGCGGGCGTGGATTAGGTGAAGGTTCAAAAGAGTCATCTTTATAAACTGATAAGTCGTTATGGATTCATGTTACAAAGTTAGGGAAAAAATTTGATGGAGAAGGGAATGTGTCATTCAAATGCAATTATTGTGCTGGCATCTGCAAAGAATATTATTCTAGGGTGAAGGCACATCTACTTAAGATTTCTGGCCATGGAATTAAAATGTGTCATAAGATTACGACGTCGCAGTTGATTGAATTGAACAGACAAGTTGATGAAGCTGAATCTAGAATCAAAAGGACACTCCCTAAAGAGAAACATTTGTCATCTACTCATGGCTCATCCCACACTTCTTACTCATCTGTGAGAGTAGATCAAGCTTTATCATTTAGAAGTGAAGGATATGAAATAAAGAAAAGAAAAGGAGTTGTCAGTAGTCCTCTAGAGAACGCTTTTAATATGCAGCAGCGAGAGGAATTGGATGGTGAAATAGCAAGGATGTTTTTTTCAGCGGGACTTCCTTTCAACCTTGCAAGGAATCATTATTATAAAAATGAACAACCTTGAAGGATATGTTCCACCTGGCTACAATGCATTAAGATCGAAATTATTAGAAAGGAAAAGAGTACATATTGAGACATTTCTTGAACCAACAAAAGGAGTGTAGAAAGAAAAAGGTGTTAGTTTCATGTGTGATGGTTGGACAGATCCTCAAAGAAGACATCTTATTAATTTCATGACCGTTACAGAGAATTATCAAATGTTCATTAAAGTTGTGAATTGTGAAGGAGTACAAGGATAAACATTTCATTGTCAATTTGATTAAAGAGGTGATAGTCATGATTGGGCCTTCAAATGTTGTGCAGGTAATTACAGATAATGCGCCAGTGTGTAGAGCTGCAGGATTATTGGTGGAGCAAACTTATCCCAATATATTTTGGACACCCTGTGTTGTGCAGACTTTAAATCTTGCTCTAAAAAATATTTGTGCAGCAAAGAATACAAAGGCTAATGAAATCATCTATGTTGAATGTCATTGAATAACAGTTATTGCAGATAATGTTGTTCTGATCAGAAATTTTATTATGAACCATTCGATGAGACTTTCAATGTTTAATGATTTCTCCCACTTAAGAATCTTAGCTATTGCTGAAACTCTTTTTGTCTCTGTAATAATCATGTTGAGAAGATTCAAACAAATTAAAAATGATCTTCAATTTATGGTGATTAATGAGAAGTGGTCTTGCTATCGAGAAGATGATGTTGGGAAGGCAATGTATGTTAAAGAAAATGTCTTAGATGATTTGTGGTGGGATAATGTAGACTACATTTTGGCTTTTACTAATCCAATTTATGATATGTTGAGAAAGGCTGACACAGATAAATCATGCCTACATTTAATTTATAAGATGTGGGACTCTATATTAGCAAAAGTAAAAGAAATTATATACACACATGAAAGAAAGTCACATAAAGAAGACTCAAGTTTTTGGAGTGTTGTATATATCATTCTTGAAGATAGGTGGAGGAAAAGCAACACACCTATGCATTGTTTGACTCATTCATTAAATCCAAGGTACATTTGTATTCATCTTTTAAATTAATTAAAATTTTTTGGTAAATGAACAGATAATTTTATATGCTTTGTATTATTTGAATGTATTCAAGTAAAGAATAGCTTCAAAAAGACCCTCAACATGTCTTACCACAAAAAGATTTAGAAGTTTCAAATATGAGAAAGATTGCCTAAAAAGTTATTTCCCAAATGAGGAGAGAAGAAAAATCAATATAGAACTTGCAAAGTTCTTTGCATATTTAGAGGATTTTGCTGATCAAGAATCTTTAGTTGATAGATGGATAATGGATCCAAAAATGTGATGGTTGATTCATGGAGCTTCAGCACTGCTTCTTCAAACAATAGCAATAAAAATTCTTAGTCAAGTATCATCCTCTTCCTGTTGTGAGAGAAATTGGAGCACAAACTCATTTATTCAATCAATGAAGATGAATAAAATAACTCCACAACGCGCTGAAGATTTAATTTATGTGCATACAAATCTTCGTCTTCTATCAAGGAAAACCCCACTTGATATGATAGGTGATAACAAGATTTAGGATGTTGCTGGAGATGGGTTTGAATGTCTTGATGATATGTGATTATTGAAGGTTGCAAATCTTTCTCTAGATGAACTAGAGTTGGAAGCAATGATATTCAATGATGATGATATTGAAGGCCAAAGACCAACCTCTGAATCTAATTCTATCATTCCTTCTATTGAGTAGTTGGACCTTCATGTTGTACTAAATGATGTTTTGTTTATATTTTTGTGGTTGTACTATACATTTTGTACTAATTAAACATCTTTATGTTATAAACAAGTTATCATGAAATATAAGTTATACTATCATTTATTATTGCTTATCATTTTTAATACAATGTCACCTTAATTTCTATATATTATATTAAAACATTATTACGTCGTGTCCACACCGCACCCGTATATTTTTAAAAAATGTCGTGTCCCATGTCCGTGTTGTGTCGTGTCCGTGTCGCCGTGTTCGTGTCGATGCATCATAGAAGAGAAGCCTCCGTTGCACTAATTTCCTTGGTCTCTAAGTAACGCTTAAAGGAACTGGTGAAATTGTCTGTAGCTGATTTATTTTTTCTACTTTCTATTGCATTCCTCAGTTATCTTTCCTTTTTCCTCGTTATGTTTTTTTCTTTGATTTTGATCTTAATATTAACCTACTCTGCGGAGTCTGCTGCCTGCCACAATCAAAAATGTAGATCTACCATTGGTTGTAAGAAAATGCAAGGACTAACTGCAACCTCATGCCTTATGAATATATGCTTCGCAGGTTATGCTTTCCATCAGTTGTCGAGCTTGACTCTTGGTTTCCTAGTTGAAAATTATAGCATATGCTTAAATCAAAAACCAATTTTCATTTTCATTGCCCCTAGTTTGCTTCTGCTCACATATCACATTTTAAATCTAGACTTTGCTTGCATCATATAGAAAATATTAAGAATTTCAATCCTTGTTTTAACTGCTCGCAAAATTGTTTTGCATGTTTAGTAAACATCTGAAGCTTATATTGCATTAAGCATTACACATGAAAAACATCCCTAGTTACTCAAACATCGAGGATGAAGATTTTAATCACCTTTTTTAACAAGAAACCAATCTTAAATTCAATTATAAGCCTAGAATTACAAAGTAAAGCATGAAACTTAGTCTTAATTCAAGTCAATATGGGTACAAATATGGGTCAGTAGAACTAAGAACTAACCTGGATCTAATACAAATTTTGAAAAACAGGTCGTCCATATAATGACTATAAGTTTTATTCCCATCTTCAACCTGGACTGCAAACAAAAGGTCGGTTTTCTTTTGCCATTGAGGGACCAAAATCCTACCTAGTATCCATACATATGTATGGAAAAAGTTAATGCAATAGGACATGCTCTTAAGATGTCAAATATGTTTAAAATTTTATAGACTTAAAAACAAATCTAGACATTATGTTAAATTATACAAATCAACATATATTTTCTTATAATATTATATAACTAATAAAGTCAGGATGTCAATGGAGAAGCCCTATAACAGTTTCAAATTCAACACTTGATCTATCAAATACATCCAATTCGAATCATTATCTATTTATCAAATTTCAACCAAAAAAACGATCTTAGGTTCATGGATCTTGCCAATAGTCAACAGACCTATTCTAAAAATTAACACCAGAAGTACAAGAACAAAGAAGCTTCACATAGTTTTTTCACTTAGGCAGCATTTTCATATGTATGGGGTCAATCCTGAATAAGACAGCAACAAGATATGTGCCACAGCAATAGCAAATACCAATGCAACATATTAGAAAAGGTGCAATATATCATACCTGCATTTTATATATCTTTTCTTCAACAGTTCCACAAGTCATCAACCTATAAACAAGTACATCTCTTTTTTGCCCAATTCGATAAGCACGATCAACACTTTGGTTGTCAGTGCTGTAGATAAACAAATAAAAAAGTAATCTATCAAAATTATTAAATGAGAAAGGAAATCAAGCATATGTAATATGTAATATGTAATATTCGATAAACACATCAACACTTTGGTTATAAAATTAAAATAAAATAAAATTTAAAATAGTGAATATGTAATATCTGATTTTAACTATTTCTACATGAATTATTTAGTATTTTGTTTATATTCAATAACAGAGAAAAACTCATGAATAACTTGAAAAGAGAAGCTCAATAAAGTCAGAAGGATAGAATGCCATATCTATTGGATTAGGGAACCGTTCATCCATCCAAATCTTATCTTATGTCCAGTAGCGACAAATTGAAAACCTTAAATAAAAGATTATCATATATTCAGAATTGTTTATGCAAAAATATATCCATCAAAAGTATGTTGAAAAACGTTTCCAACTATTGAGGCTCTTGTGATCAAAAATCACTTCATGCATGATCAAATTAGGTACTAATGTGGGCTCCGAAAATTCGGCCCCAGCCTCCCCGCCGCGCGATTTCTTTCTGTTTATTCGGCGAGGGGAGTTTTAACGGATTAGGTTCCGGGGTAAATTTTGGAAGGCAGATGGGTTTGTAGATAAGACACTACCCAGAGATTTCGCCCTCATTTTGCGAGGACTTTATGATCTGAGTTCTGGTTTCCTATAGGCGCAAGCCCCTATAGTTAATTACCCCTCCCGATCACGAGAGAGAACTTTCGATTAAGGCTAGTCATCGATCAGATACGTAGAGATACGTGTTATCTGGCATATAGTAGCAGCAATAGATTGGATACTGATAGAAATTGGATTTGGAAATTGGATATTTTGAAGATTTTGGATTTGGAAATTGAAGAATTGGGTTTTTGGATTTT
>NW_021385752.1:20059-83109 GCF_001605985.2 Dendrobium catenatum | reverse complement strand
TTTTGGATTTCTGGAGTATTTGGGTGGAGCTTTGGATTAAATGGACCCCTCCGGTTGAGATTAGTGTTCAACACGGCCATCATCGGGGTGTTTGGGGTCAATTCCATTTGACGGAACCTTGTCGACTCGACCAAGATTTTGACCAAGGATCGGGTTTTGTAGGCTTCGTGCCTTTTGTTTAGTGAATTCTTTTGATTGTAGGCCTTGAAAGCCTAATATGAGTGTATTGAAATAAATATACTGGTCGCCACAACCGTGTATTTGTTTAAAGATTCGAACCCTATCGACTCCTATAGATCCGTATAGAAGGATCAGGCTCGAACTAGAATTCACTTGTTGACCCGCGCAGCATCCCCAGATGTCACATGTGTACCAATAACACGCTCGCCGGGGCCCATGCGGATGATTTTTATATACCCCTTTAGTGTACCTATGTGTACACAGTTTATAGTGTACGTGCAGGGGTATTTAGAAATATTTGTAGACGCCTTCTGTCTGCTTGTACAGAGGTTGTAGATCCGGTGGCGTTGCATTATAGATTGTGGTCGCCTTCTGTCTGCTTTCATAGATGTTGCAGATCCGGTGGCGTTGCATTATAGATTATGGTCGCCTTCTGTCTGCTTTCATAGATGTTGCAGATCCGGTGGCGTTGGATTTTAATGTTGACTCCCCCTTTCTCAATCACCGGGGATGGACTTTCTGGATTTTGAAGTTTGTTGTTTTTGTAGAGAACTCTTTTTGAAATGTTCAGTGTAGTAGACTTGTTATTTCCGGTATTTGTGGGTACCAGAGCTGTTTTCTTCTCAAGTATGGAAATAAGAAGAGACTTTGGAACACCGAAAAGTTTGGTTCTAATTTGTTCAAATATTTCTTTTCTGATTTTGCAAGGGAGTGTCCTTTTTCGTACATTGGGTTGTCTTTGTACCCGGTATATTGACAGCATTTTGATCACCATTGTCGTAGGTGATGCTTGTACTTGTGCCCACAGTGGTTCGTTGTACCTACGATGTACACACTGTTGTTATCCGCAAGTTGTTTGTAGTCATTTGCAGGGGACCAGTTGTATCAACTACGGTCTTTTGAAGGTATTTGTAGGAGACCCATTGCTTCTACATCATATCCACCCTTTTCACTAATCTCGGGTGGGTTTTTCGTGTATTTGCTTGACCTCGTAGGGATCGTCATAGGAGATACTTGTACTTGTGCCCACAGTGATTCATTGGTGCTTACGATATGTCCACTGTTGTTATCCACAAGCGGCTCGTATTTGTTTATAGGAATCCGTCGTGTTTGCTACGAGCTCCGAGGAATGTTCGTAGGAGACCCTAGTTTCTTGCATCACATCCACCTTTCACCAATCTCAGGTGGTCTGATGCCTGCATTTATTTGTAGAGGACGGATCTTTGATTGTCAGTCTCAAGCATTGCAATCTCAATCAACAGGCATTTGTAGGGATTGCTGTAGGAATTCATGCATCGAGGTCTTGTAATTTGAATTTCCTCATGCGTGATTCAAACTTTGTCCTTGTATGTGTTTGGATCCAAATTTAGTTTCATTTAGACTTGAATAATCAAGTTTACAGGTCTCCCCTTAATGTCGTACAGCCCGAGTTAAAGTACGAATTCAAGTGCTTGTCCGAGTTAATTGTTCATAGTTTTTTTTTTAAATCCTTTGAGTTCAATTTAACATTCAAATGGTTTCAACTTGGTCCCATTTCGAGTTCATTTCATTTAAATTTGATCTTCAGTTCTATCTTGATTTTATTTAGATTTTGATCTTTAGAAATCATTTGAATTTTGTTCAGATTCAAGTTCTCTGCTTGTGTTCAATCAAGTTCGGCGGTCCACAAGTCCACAATTTATGTTCATTTCAGTTCTAATGCTTGTTCTTTTGAGTTTTCAAAACAGGTCCCGAGTAGAGTAATATTTCACCCGAAATTTCGGCATCCTCCCGGCGTCTCCCCCGTTTAGGGGGAAACTACGGAAAACTGGGCCTTTCCCACCACGCTAAGAAAAGCATGTATGGTAGGTGCCCTCTTTCAGGGGCTCCGCAGCCGTGTAAAGTCTTTGTTCCCACCACGCTAAGAAAAGCGTGCATGGGTCTTCTATCAATACCTGTTGCAAGAGAAAAAGCAGTTGTTTCCCCGCAAGCGAGTACTTATGGGTATCCTGACCTCGTCGTACGCATCGCACTGGATTCCCTTCCCACCACGCTAAGAAAAGCGTGCATAGGTGGTTTGCCGGTGCGTTACGAACTTCGAAAAAGGATTTGGAACCATGGGTCGCTCGCCTACCTTGTCGTAGGTGTCGCGCCAGTTGCCCCTCCCACCACGCTAAGAAAAGCGTGTATAGGCAGACCGCCGACTCGACACGCAGGACGAGGTAAGAAAGAAAGCCTAGGATCCAGAAATTATACCTTGGTCGGCTGGCAGATCGACGGCGGCTCGTGGATCGAGGCAAGAGGGTACGAAAACCGAGGCGGGAAGGGTAGGCAAGAGAGAAATGAGCATTTCTCTCTCTTTTTTTTTTGAATTAATTATAATTAATGCTAATTAATGATAATTAATTAGTAAATTATTTTTAATTAATTATTTATAAGAAATTATAATTAATTAAAATTAATTTTAATTAAATTTATTATAATTAAATAATTTAATTATAATAACTTAATTAGAATTAATTAAAATTAATCATAATATTTATAATAAATTAAAAAAATAATTAAAATTAATTAAATATAATTATAATTAAATACCAACTTTTTAATAATTTTTTTAATCCCTCGCATAGTGGAATTTATGGGATTTTGCCAAAAAGCGTCGGGAGGGTGAAGGTTTACCTTCAGCTTCCATGAGCTCCCCCAGTCTTTTGCTTCTTGATCAAACTTGTAAGTAACTTCCGATTCCCGTAGGCAGGGGCGGCGTCGGTTGGGACGGCAAAGCCGAAAAGCCAGCAACTGGAGCCGAAGAAGCCAAACTCCACTTCTTATTCCGGTCAAAATGGTCGTAACTTCCTCTCCGACAGGAGGAGAAAAGTCCGTCGATGGAGCACGTTGAACAGCCTGGAAGGAGCCGAGAAGCGCCGGGAGATAGAAAGTTATCTCTCACAGTCGGCGAGCTCCCGAGTTGCTTCCGATCAAACTGTCGTAACTTCCGGATCCGACGAGAAAGGGAAAATCGCAGAAGGTGTGGAGTCGAACATTAGAGAGGAGTCGTAGAAGCGAAGCAAGGGAGGAAGTTACGTTTACAGCCAACGGAGCTCCTGTTCATGCTTCCGATCCGACTGAAGGAAAAGTCGCCGAATGCGCGAGAGATCGAGAGAGAGGGAGAGTCGTCGAACCGAAGAGTAGGGGCTTCGGCCTCTTTTTAACGTCGAGGGAGATCGTGTGAAGAAGCGACGTCGATGTGCCAGCGACGTGGGAGGAAGTTGTGCGCGACGTGGGGAGCGACGTGCTTCGGCAGAGCAGGTAGGATTTGATTTTCTTTCTATTTTTTT
Source organism: Dendrobium catenatum (assembly GCF_001605985.2). Taxonomy (NCBI): domain Eukaryota; kingdom Viridiplantae; phylum Streptophyta; class Magnoliopsida; order Asparagales; family Orchidaceae; genus Dendrobium; species Dendrobium catenatum. The sequence goes on along the minus strand of NW_021385752.1, from coordinate 79,615 downwards.
TTTTTTTTGTTTTGCTGACTACAAGTCAACAAATGCCTCCCAACAAATGTGGTATGCGCTTAGAGCGGACCACGTTTGTTGCATGCTAATTGACCCTGTTGATCTCTAGATATTGTTCTAGATGTCACACAAGAGTTTTCATTTAGTGGATCTCCAAAATTTTGCTTGGATGTCACACTGCTCTCTTTTAGTGGATCTCCAAAAATTCGCTTGGATGTCACACTAATCTTCTTTCTCCACTGCGCTTGTAGATGTATCCATACATGGTTGATATCCTGCCTTTATGGATTGATGCTAGTGGATAGCATATCTTCAAGACTGCTCAACCATCTGGCTGTATCTTAATAGAATTTTAAATATTTATTTGGGGATTTCGGCATGCAGCGCAATGTCGACCCAAATAAATATTTAAAATGCCCCCAATCTTTAAGGACATTTATAGATGTTAGTCAGGGGACTCATTCTGCAATTTTAGCTTGAGCCCTGAGGTTTTGATTCTTTCTGTACTGTGCTTTGTGCTGCGGACTTGGTGAAGGGTTGTCTGATTTGTCTTTGCTGACTTGTCAAAAAATTTGTATGCCTTCTGCCCTTTGCTTCTAGCTTTGGCGGGCTTGATGAAGGTATAGATGCCGGTGACCTAAACCCTTAGGTTGGTATTAGGTCGATGACGAGAAGTCATCGGTCCAGAGCTTTGGGCATGGCGGACTTGTTGATGACGGAATCCACTTGGTTCAGCCATAAGCTTTTCATGAACTTTGGGATAATTTTCTTCGGTCCTTTGCTTTGTGCTTTGACGGACTTGTTGCAGAAAAATTCTTTCGATTCTCGCTTTGTGCTTTACGGATTTGTTGAAGGATTTGCAGGTTTTGGATTCAATTGAACGTAGGTAGTATCTTGATCCTTAACCACTTGAGAAGACTTTAATCTGAATTACGTGAGTTCATCAGATCAGGAGAGCTGGGATTTGACGGCTCTTTGTCCTCTGGTTGCTGAGATGGGGGTTCCTCTACTGCGGCCTTTCTTATGGCTTGTTGAGTAGATGGAGCTGCCAGCGATCCGGTCATATTTGGACTTGTTGGATCCGACCTTTTACACCCATTCAGGCTTCAGACTTGAGCTATGAGAATTGCGCTTCCCAATGCTGATTCTGCTAAAGTTGACAGATTTTGAGTCATTCTTCGTGGTTTTAGATTTTGGAGCCTACGAACATTCAGTAGCTGCTCGAGACCAATCTTCCACTGGAACTTTGATTCTCCAGTCATTTTGGAGAATTTTGCAGACTACGATCACTTGAACTGGACGAGTCAAATTGGCCTTCGTTCTTCCTACAGTCCTTACTGACGGGTTGACGAAGTGGGGGTTCCACTACTACGGCCGTTCTTATGGTTTGTTGAGTAGACGGAGCTGCCAGCGATCCGGCCATATTTGGGCTTGTTGGATCCGACCTTTTACACCCATTCGAACCTTAAGCTTCAGGCTGTCGAAAAGACTTCAAGCTTTTCCGACTTAATTTGTAAGAGTGTGTAGTTTCAAAAGTCTCTCTCTTGACTTTTAAACCTTGGTTTGTTGGAAAAGGTATCTCGATCTTTTGAGAGGTCACCTGCATATACTTTGAAAAAGAAAATCTTTGTATTTTTTAGCACAAAAAACACATGAATTGATAATTTTAAATATTTATTCGGGGATCTCGGCATGCAGCGCGATGTCGACCCGGATAAATATTTAAAATGCCCCGTCTCGCAGGGACATTTTAGAGTAAAATAGAATTGGAATCTTGAAATTTTAAATATTTATTCGAGGATCTCGGCACGCAGCGCGATGTTGTCCCGAAAAAATATTTAAAATACCCCCGGTCTAACAGGAGAATTTTGAAATGTGTTCTCATGACATAAGAGAATTTTAAAATATGAAATGTATATGCTAACAATAATGTATGAAAACATAACACATTAAGCACAGCATTTCATGCGTAGTATTTCTTCAGGTAACGACCATTTATCGGCTGCATGGGCCTTTGACCATTCAGATCGATGAGTTGATAAGCTCCACCGTGATACACCTTTTCGATGACGAAAGGTCCTTCCAAGTTGGAAGCGAATTTGCCACAAATCTTTCTATGCGGGATGATTGGTCTTCTCTGCACCAGGACCAATTGTCCTTCTTGAAATGATCGAGGACGAACCATTCGATCAAATGACTTTGTCATTATTACTCGGTAGATCTCCAAGTTATGCTGAGCTTGTAACCTGATTTCGTCGAGTGCATCGAGCTCCTCCACTCTTAGACGAGCATTTTGTTCTTAAGTCAGCTCATTCTGGACAGCAACTCGAAGAGATGGAAGTTCAACTTCTAGTGGCAGTATAGCCTCAACTCCAAATACTAAAGAGAAAGGAGTGGCTTTGGTTGGCGTTTTGTAAGTTGCACGATACGCCCATAGTGCTTCTGCCATCTTCGTATGCCACTCTCTTTTATTCTTGGAGAGAATCTTTTTTAGCAATTTCACCAACGTTTTGTTGAAGGCTTCAGCCAAGCCATTTGCTTTTGGATAATATATAGAGGAATACCGCCAATCGATTTTGTGTCGATCAACGAATTTGTAAATTTTTGTACTTTTGAAAGCAGTTCCGTTGTCTGAGATTATGCGGCGTAGCACACCAAATCTGTAGACGACATTATGGGTGAAGAAGTTGATTACATGCTCGGATGTAACTTCTCTGAATGGAGCTGCTTCTGCCCACTTAGAAAAATAGTCTGTCGCGACCAAGATAAAGCAGTGTCCTGCTGATGACGGCAGATCTATTGGCCCAATAACATCAGTACCCCAGCATTCAAATGGTCAGGATGCTATTGTAGGGTGCAGTGGATTAGGCGGTTGATGTATAACATCACCGTGAATCTGGCACTCATGGCACCTCTTAGCGTGGTCAATGCAATCCCTCACCATTCTTGGCCAATAATAGCCCATTCTTTTGATTTTGACTGCCATCTTGGGACCTGATTGGTGTGCTCCACAGAGTCCTTCGTGAACTTCTGCTACCACCTTATCAGCTTCTCGAGTCCCTAGGCATCTTAGCCACATTTGCTCGAAAGCACGTCGATACAATGTGTTGTTGACAAATGCATATCGTAGTGCTCTCTTTCTGATTTTGTAAACACCCAATACTTGATTCACAACAAGTTGAGAATCACCAAAAATATGGAGGTTTCGGATTCGGTCATCGATTGCAATCTCCAATCCTGCTATTAGGGCTTCATATTCAGCCTCATTGTTGGTCCGAGGTTCAGTCAAGCTAAATGAGAATCTCATTATGCCTCCCTCGGGTTCTACGAAAATGAGTCCGATTCCGGCTTGAGCTTTCTCTAGATTTGGAGGCCTAGCACGCTTGATTGACGATGCTCCATCAAAGTACATTTCTCATACTCGTAGCATCTCCTCTTCTTCAACATTCATGATCTGCTCGTAAGGTAGATCATCTTTGAGCGGTGAATCTACAGGGATAGGGTGTGCAGCAAGAAAATCTGTTAGCACCTGCCCTTTCACTGCCTTCTGCGGGACATATGTGATATCAAACTGTAACAGTATCACTACCCACCTTGCCAAACGACCTGTCAACGCTGGTCTTGTCATCAAGAACTTCAGCGGATCGATCTTTAATATCAAGGTGATTTTATGAGATAGCATATAGTGGCGGAGCTTCTGAACTGCGAAAATCAAAGCCAAACAATGCTTCTCGATTGGAGAGTAGCGGACTTCTGCTCCTATTAACCTCCGGCTGATATAATAGAGTGCATTCTCTTTTCCTTCTTCATTATGCTGGGCTAATAATGCTCCGAGGGACTCTTCTAGTGCTGTCGTGTACAGTATAAGAGGCTTCCACGGGATTGGCGCTGCAAGAATGGGCGGATTCAACAGATATCTTTTGATGCTGTCAAATGCTTCTTGGCACTCTTTGTCACATTTGAAACGGGCATCTTTCTTCATCAGTTTTGAAAATGGCTGGCACCTACCCGATAGATTTGATATGAATCTCCGAATGAAAGCCAACTGTCCTTGTAAGTAGCGGAGTTGTCGAAGGCTCTTTGGAGGTGGCATCTTCATGATTGTCTTGATCTTATTGGGGTCGACTTCAATTCCTCGATGTCGAACAACGTACCCAAGGAATTTTCCTGAGGATACTCAAAATGCACACTTGAGAGGGTTCATCTTCAGATCAAATTTTTATATTTTTTCGAACACTATTCTCAAATCACTTGTGTGATCTCTTCTATCCATGTTTTTGACAACAAGGTCATCCACATAGCACTCGACCTTTTGATGAATTAAATCATCAAATATACGAGTCATCGCCCTTTGATATGTGGCACCAGCATTCAAGCCGAATGGCATAACTGTGTAGCAGAAGATGCCGATGGGTGTTCTGAATGATGTATGCCTTTCATCTTCATGCGCCATTTTAATCTGATTGTAGCCCGACGATCCGTCCATGAAGGAGAACATATCGTAGTTGGATGTATTGTCAACTAGAAGTTCTGATACCGGAAGCGGAAAGTCATCTTTTGGGCATGCCTTGTTGAGGTCCCTGAAGTCAATGTAGATACGAATCTGGCCATTTCTCTTCTTTACAGGGACGATATTGACAATCCAGTCGGCATATTTTTCTTCTCAGATGAAGCCTGCTTCTATCAGCTTCTTTGTTTCTGCAATCACCTGTTTTTCAATCTCCAATCTCATTCTCCTTGGAGCTTGCTTGACGGGTGCTGTATCAGGCTTGTTGACCAATTTGTGAACTACCACATCAGGGGATAAGCCAGGCAAAGCAGTCCCTGAAATCACATAGTAGCTCTTTTATTTCTTCTACTTGATCTTCTGGTATAAGAGAACTAATGAAGGTTGGGCGAGGGTCTTCCTCAGTTCCCAAGTTGACTTCTTTTAGCTCATCCATAGTTGCTGCCTGTCCACCATCTTCCAGTTCTTCTGGTGCAGGCTCAGCCTCTACGGGTTGATCATCATAAGCTTTGGATTCGTATATTTCGTCTTCATCATTATCAGATTTGATTTCTCCGCATGTGATTGCTCGACAAGTCTCTTTTTGGAGGAATTTTCGTTTGATAAACCCGATGCCTTTATATGCATCTATATCCTTCCGTCGTAATGGACGCGGATTTCTCCCATACCAGAGGCCCAAGCTTATACGGAGCTGTCGTTTGGTAGTAGGAATATTGATTTACTTTCGTATCATTCTTTGAATATTCTTGGTATTGAATTTGGGTAGCCTCGTAGGAAATAATTCCTCGGAGTCGAGGAGCATGCAATCCCAGTCATGATTCTCCTCTTCACGAACTCCCGTGAAATACAATACATTTTCGGGTGCAATCCCCTTCTTCAGAGGAGGCAGATAAAGAGTGGAGAGTTCTTCAATCTTATGCACCTCGCGCGAAATGAGTTCTTTGAAATGTTGCAAGGGAACACGTGTGACTACGAGTACACTGTCTGAAATTGACAGACTGTCAATTCTTCTGGAGAACACACTCTGCACTGATTTCATGTAGATTGAGTCATAGTCATAATCATCGTTTGAAAATTCAACCTGCCTACTCCATTCATCCGTGGACTGGCATATTTTTCGAGATTTGGCAGGAATAACATTATCTTCATCTGTGTCACTCCCAAGATGAGGCATATATTTCTTTTCTTTGGGAATGGTTAGTGATTTGGGAAGAACCGACATTGCTTTCTTTCTCCCTACACGCTTCTTATCACCTTCTTACTTGGGTTTCTTTACAGCCTTAGAATTTGATGCTCTAGCCTCAAGAGAACTTGACGGCTTTTGCTTCTTTGGCATAAAGTACTTAGCATCTTCATAAATTGTTACTTCATGTACTGCAAAGGGCTGAATATCACCAGAAATTTTGAATTCTTCTCCTTCTTTGAGATACTTCATGCACTGGTGTAATGTTAAAGGGACAACGTCGTATTCATGCAGCCAGGGGCGACCCAATAATGCCTTGAACGAAGTGTCCGCATCAATCACATGAAATTTAGCTTCTGTATGGAGTTCCCCAAATACAAGAGGAAGCATAAACGAACCAAGGGTTTTCTGCCCTTTCTCATTGAAGTCGTGTACCATCAACTTGTCTTGCCCAAGATGTTCCACATCGAGGCAGAGGGATCTCAGTGCTTTCAAGCTCATGAGATTTACGGAAGATTCATGATCGATCAAAATTCGACTGATCATCATATCGTCGCTCTCTGCCGTAACATATAATGGGTGATTGTGATCTGCCGTTCCAAGCATCATATCATCCTCGGCAAAGGTGATAAGGGGCTCATTTCGAGCTTGCAAGACTTCCGTCAAGTTACGCTCAGCAAAATATGCCTCATATCTTTCGAGGTCTTTGAGAGCCTGAATCAAAGTCTCCCGAAGGTCTTTAGACATCAAGAGAGCATCATATATGCTAAGTTGCACTGGGATCTTCCTCAAGTGGGATAAAATATTGTAATATATCCCCTTAAACAAAGTATTATTTTTCTTGTGATCTTTGAGGATAATATCTTCATTGATAACTATGTATTTTCCCTTATCTTTATTAGGGATCCCTTTCTTTAGTGGAGGCGGCAGTACCTTGCCACTTCTCAATTGTACTTGGGCCACCTCATCTGATTCAGACTTATTTGATGAAGCATTCTCTTTAGAGTCAGCCATTATTGTGTCTGGGGATTCATCTGTAGACTCGGAATCGTCTCACAACATCACTTGTTTTATTTGCGATTCTATGCTTGGGTCTGAGTCTTCATCATCCGGAAAACATAGATCATCTGAACTGAATTCCATTGATGACATCATCAGACAGAGTTCAGGGGCCGCTTCTTCAGCGTATTTCTCCCTTTTTGTTATCTTTGATGTTGCTGAGATGACTCGGCATATGTCCGTAGGGAGAGATTCGGCCTCAGCTTCTTCCTCCTTTTCATCTATTTTAAGCTCTTTTATAAAATCACCGAGCTTAATAGGCCTTCTGGTAGTCTGGTAATATTCACCCAGACTATCAATAGCCTTTTGAGTTGCAGTCTTCTTCGTCATAGGCTTCTTCAACTTGGCTTTCTTCTTAGAGGACTTTGGCTTTGCTTTTCCCGATTTGGACGAGCTAGCTTGGCCAGGTTGCTGTTTAGAGGTGGATGCTTGTAACAGAGGCAACCATTTTAAGCTCAGTACTGGCTCAGTATGAGACTTCCACTTGACACCTGGAACTCCCTCTAGCTGTTTCAGTATTTTTGTTATCTTCTTGGAGACCGCAGTCTCCCATTGTTCCTCTTGGACAAATTTTTTTGTTATTGTTTCTTTAGACGGGAGTACAGAAGAGGACGTGACTACTCGGGTGGATTCCTTTCTGAAACGAACTAACACATTATCTGATAATGTCAATTCTCCCTTCTTGTACATCTTTTCCAACCAATCTTTGAAGACATAACAATCTTCAATTGGATGGCTAACTACCCGATGATATGGGCAGTAGTTTGGGTCGCCACTGTGCTTGGACTCTTTAGGTCTCTTGCATTCTGGTAATTCCAGACCGCTCTTGAGTGCTTGTCGGAATAGTTTGGCGACACTTTCCCTCTTGAATGAATATTCTTTATTCATTTTCTCCTTGAGGGAAGGGACCGTTCTATCACCATCTCCTGCAGTCTTCCTCTGGCGCTCTCCTCCACCAGGAAAGGCTCGAGGTTTGTCATTTCCTCCAAGAATTAGTTTTGGTTGAGGATTTGGATTGTAAGCTTGCTTTGGCTTTTCTTCATATTGCATAGGCTGCTTTCCTTTGTCTACATTATACACTACCCGTTTACCTTTATCAGGTCTGGGAGGGAATGCAGAGTAAACTTCATTTCTCCTAGCATCAGGCGCCTTAGCCTTTTTGGATTTATCAGGGAGGCTTTCAGACTTTGATAAGTTTAACTTCTCAAATTTTGCTACCCTATCAAATAGATCTTGGAAGGTAGTAATAGAAGCCATGCATAAGAAGGGTTGCATTTTATCATCAATGTTCCCCATCAATAGTTGAACTGCATGTTCTTCTTCTAATTGCTGCTCGCACTTCATGCTGAGATTGCGCCAGCGTGTTATATACCTCGTCACTGATTCATCTTTTCTCCTTTTATCTAGAGCAAGATCAGCGATAGTAGTCTTTTCAGTTGCACTGGCAAATCTTTTCACAAATAAGGCCTCCAGCTCTGCAAAGGCCTTCAGTGAATCATTCGGTAGTTCGGCATACCATTCGAAAGCAGTTCCACCCAAGCTGCTCACGAATTGCCTGAATAACAGAGCGTCATTACCTCCTGTATTTCCACAGGTAGCTTTGAATTGCGCGAGGTGTTGTCTGGGATTTTTATTGCCATCAAAGATATTGAAAATTTTTGCACAGAATATCCCTTTGGATATGGCACCTGATCGTACTCTGCTGGGTACGGGCGACCTTTGCCTACCAGCTTCTCTGCTTGTTCAGTAGCTATAATGACCTTAATCTTTTCACTAATTAAGCCCTCCAGCTGTGATGCATTTAAAGGTTCAGAGGCACTCGCCACATTTTGTGGAGTACGCTGGCGGGTTGGATCATCATTCTTATCTCCACCTTCAGGTACACCTTTCACTCCTGAGGCCTGAGGCGCTTGAGGGTTTTGAGAATTAATAGCTTGGTTGACGGGCTGAACTGGTGCAGGGCCCACAGAAGTGGTCTTCTGCATCATCTCCATCATAGCCGTCATCTGAATCATCATCTCAGTCATTTTATCATTTAACTGAGAGATTTCTCTGTCTTTCCTTCGCATCTGTCGCCTCATTTGATTTCTCATTTCAGCGAGTGTGATGTCTTCGCAAGCGAAGGGATTTTCTCCGACCTCTTCTTCTTCCTCATCTCCTTCTTCTGAGGAGCAAGCACTTCGGCTCGCAATGGATCTAGCCATGTGGCGACGTCGATAAACACGTACGCGTGGCTGTGATTGCTGGTCATCTTCACCACCATCATCATCTTCCTCTTCAACATCGACGTGGCTGACCATACGAACCACCTCGATCTCCATAGTGTCATCATCGTAATATTCTTCTTATTGTACCTGAATTTCTGAGCGACGTCGCCACTGAATTTCAGGTTCTTGACTTGGAATGACTATTTCTTCGATCTGCGGACTGCGATCGAAATAAACTTCCTCTTTGGTTGAAGTAGGAGAATGACAAAATCTCCTGGAAGAATCTCCAGGATGTCGACCGTCAATATAATTGTCGTCATTATGGGCCTTCTTTTGGACCCATTTCTGACGAGTTCTGTTAGTAGGGGCGGATCTCCGAGAGGCTGCTCCGGATGTCACACCTGATCTATCTTTTTCTTCAAAGATCTTTTCCCTTCGAGGCTTCGGCTTCCAAACTTGCTTCCCTTTCCACCGGGACCTTTCAGCGGCGGATCCCCGAACATATAATTCAAGTGTCACGCCCCGATGCTCACGCGTGGACCTTGTTGTCGGTAATCCCTTCTTTCAACTATCGTAGCAGATGACAGCCTCTCTCTAGGAGGAGTTCTTCGGGCCTCAACAATCAGTGGCCTCTGGAACTTCTTTTTCATTAAGCCCTTCTCCTTAACTGTCTTCAGTACACGGTGTACCCGAGCAGACAGACGTTCAGGCTCTCTTGTCTTCTGAGGGGCTGGAACATCAGGTTGACGTTTCCAGAAGGATTGCTTGAGCTCACCAGAAGAGCTGTTTCTTTTTATCCACTTCAGGTTAGAAAACCTGTTCTGAGTTGGAATATTGACTTCTGGTTCTTGTGCCGGCAGATTGGAGGGATGGATTGGAACAGGCAGCTGTTGAGCACGTAGCTCTGCGTTTCTCTTCCTCCTCTGCCTTCTGTTGAGCTTTCCTCCAGATGAGGAAGCTTCAGCATCATGCCTCCCAAGTGCTACAGGTTCTCTGGGCAGGGCGGTGGTGTTTGCAGTCACCACAGAGATCTTTCTTCCAGTGACAATCCTTTTTGCAGTAAGGGTCTCAGGTTGGGATAGTCTTTCAAATACATAAGTTATTCCTTGGGCAGCACCTCTGGCAGTAGTCCTTTCAGAGTGGGACCTTCCAGAATGTTGTTCAGAGTTGACATCGTACACAAGGACGGCTGCAGCACTTGCAGTAGCTGTTGAGAATTCGAGCCCACCAAAGTGGATGGTGGCTCCTGTACTTCCAGTTTCAATCACAGCGTTTGCCAGCTAGATCATAGCTCCTCGTCCCAGTTGGACGGTCATCGGTGTGTCCTGCATTTCCATTCTACAAAAATAAAAGGCAGGGGTTAGTGATCAAAATTGATACATCACCCCACGCTTTCATAATAAAGAAATAACGCAGAACAAATAATAGAAGCATAGGAGAGTTAGAATGGAATTAAAAACCCTGCTAAACGAATTTCCATTGATCTTATTTAAAAGATTCAATTTCAGGAAATTTAAAATTTGATTTACTTGCTACTATAGCCTTTTAGGTGACTAACCAGAGATGTAAAGAGAAACCATTCCCCAGTGGAGTCGCCAGAAATCTGTGGGCTCCGAAAATTCGGCCCCAGCCTCCCCGCCACGCGATTTCTTTCTGTTTATTCGGCGAGGGGAGTTTTAACGGATTAGGTTCCGGGGTAAATTTTGGAGGCAGATGGGTTTGTAGATAAGACACTACCCAGAGATTTCGCCCTCATTTTGCGAGGACTTTATGATCTGAGTTTTGGTTTCCTATAGGCGCAAGCCCCTATAGTTAATTACCCCTCCCGATCACGAGAGAGAACTTTCGATTAAGGCTAGTCATCAATCAGATATGTATAAAATACGTGTTATCGGCATATAGTAGCAGCATGAGATTGAGTATTGGAAACTGGATTTGGATTTGGGTATATTTGATATTTAAAATAGGAAATTGCACCATCTAGCACTTAAAGAGGATGGTGGGGGAATGGATGATAGACCCGATCAAGATCCCATGGTTCCGTCGTCCAGGGCCATCGTGGTCCCTGGTCTACTTAGTTAGAGGAGGTAGTCGACCCAACCTGACAGAAGGATCCTTGTCGGCAGCCATGGGTTGCTTTGTACAAGGGGACCTTGTAGACCGAGGGTGAATGTTTGTCTAAGGGGACAAATTTGAATCCACCTTAGCTTACAGAGGGCTTTGTACCCTATCGATCATATCCTATTGATTCATATCTCAAGGATTTGATGCGAATAAGGAGCTTCGTGCCTTTTGTTTAGTGAATTCTTTTGATTGTAGGCCTTGAAAGCCTAATATGAGTGTATTGAAACAAATACACTGGTCGCCAAAACCATGTATTTGTTTAAAAGTTCGAACCCTGTCGACTTCTATAAATCCGTATAGAAGGATCAGGCTCGAATTAGAATTCACTTGTTAACCCGCACAGCATCCCTAGACGTCATATGTGTACCAATAACACGCTCACCGGGGCTCATGCGGATAATTTTTATATACCCCTTTAGTGTACCTATGTGTATACAGTTTATAGTGTACGTGCAGGGGTATTTAGAAATATTTGTAGATGCCTTCTGTCTGCTTGTACAGAGGTTGCAGATCCGGTGGCGATGCATTATAGATTGTGGTCGCCTTCTGTCTGTTTTCATAGATGTTGTAGATCCGGTGGCGTTGCATTATAGATTTTGGTCGCCTTCTGTCTTCTTTCATAGATGTTGCAGATCCGGTGGCGTTGCATTATAGATTGTGGTCGCCTTATGTATGCTTTCATAGATGTTGCAGATCTGGTGGCGTTGGATTTTGATGTTGACTCCCCCTTTCTCAATCACCGGGGATGGACTTTCTGGATTTTCAAAGTTTGTTGTTTTTGTAGAGAACTCTTTTTAAAATGTTCAGTGTAGTGGACATGTTATTTCCGGTATTTGTGGGTACCAGAGCTGTTTTCTTCTCAAGTATGGAACTAAAAAGAGACTTTGGAACACCGGAAAGTTTGGTTCTAATTTGTTCAAATATTTCTTTTCTGATTTTGCAAGGGAGTGCCCTTTTTCGTACAACGGGTTGTCTTTGTACCCGGTATATTGACAGCATTTTAATCACCATTGTCGTAGGTGATGCTTGTACTTGTGCCCACAGTGGTTCGTTATACCTACGATGTACACACTGTTGTTATCCACAAGTTGTTTGTAGTCATTTGCAGAGGACCAGTTGTATTAACTACGGTCTTTTGAAGGTATTTGTAGGAGACCCATTGCTTCTACATCATATCCACCCTTTTCACCAATCTCGGGTGGGTTTTTCGTGTATTTGCTTGACCTCGTAGGGATCGTCGTATGAGATACTTGTACTTGTGCCCACAGTGATTCATTAGTGCTTACGATATGTCCACTGTTGTTATCCACAAGCGGCTCGTATTTGTTTATAGGAATCCGTCGTGTTTGCTACGAGCTCCGAGGAATGTTCGTAGGAGACCCTAGTTTCTTGCATCACATCCACCTTTCACCAATCTCAGGTGGTCTGATGCCTGCATTTATTTGTAGAGAACGGATCTTTGATTGTCAGTCTCCAGCATTGCCATCTCAATCAACAGGCATTTGTAGGGATTGCTGTAGGAATTCATGCATCGAGGTCTTGTAATTTGAATTTCCTCATGCGTGATTCAAATTTTGTCCTTGTATGTGTTTGGATCCAAGTTTAGTTTCATTCAGACTTGAATTCATCAAGTTTACAGGTCTCCCCTTAATGTCGTACAGCCCGAGTTCAAGTACGAATTCAAGTGCTTGTCCGAGTTGATTGTTCACAGTTTTTTTTTGAAATCCTTTAAGTTCAATTTTGCATTCAAATGATTTCAACTTGGTCCCATTTCGAGTTCATTTCATTTGAATTTGATCTTCAATTCTATCTTGATTTTATTTAGATTTTGATCTTTAGAAATCATTTGAATTTTGTTCAGATTCAGGCTCTCTGCTTGTGTTCAATCAAGTTCGGCGGTCCACAAGTCCACAATTTATGTTCATTTGAGTTCCAATGCTTGTTCTTTTGATTTCAAAACAGGTCCCAAGTAGAGTAATATTTCACCCGAAATTTCGGCAACATCCCGGCGTCTCCCCCGTTTAGGGGAAAACTACGAAAATCTGGGCCTTTCCCACCACGCTAAGAAAAGCGTGTATGGTAGGTGCCCTCTTTCGAGGGCACCGCGGCCGTGTAAAGTTTTTGTTCCCACCACGCTAAGAAAAGCGTGCATGGGTCTTCTATCAGTACCTGTTGCAAGAGAAAAATTAGTTATTTCCCTGCAAGCGGGTACTTATGGGTATCCTGACCTCATCGTACGCATCGCACCGGATTCCCTTCCCACCACGCTAAGAAAAGCGTGCATAGGTGGTTTGCCGGTGCGTTACGAACTTCGAAGAAGGATTTGGAACCATGGGTCGCTCGCCTACCTTGTCGTAGGTGTCGCGCCGGTTGCCCCTCCCACCACGCTAAGAAAAGCGTGTATAGGCAGACCGCCGACTCGACACGCAGGACGAGGTAAGAAAGAAAGCCTAGGTTCCAGAAATTATACCTTGGTCGGCTAGCGGATCGGCGGCGACTCGTGGATCGAGGCAAGAGGGTACGAAAACCGAGGCGGGAAGGGTAGGCAAGAGAGAAAGGAGCATCTTTCTCTTTTTTTTTGAATTAATTATAATTAATGCTAATTAATGATAATTAATTAGTAAATTATTTTTAATTAATTATTTATAAGAAATTATAATTAATTAAAATTAATTTTAATTAAATTTATTATAATTAAATAATTTAATTATAATAACTTAATTAGAATTAATTAAAATTAATCATAATATTTATAATAAATTAAAAAAATAATTAAAATTAATTAAATATAATTATAATTAATACCAATTATAAATTTTTTTTAAAATTCCTCGGCATAGTGGAGTTTATGGGATTCATTTCTGGCCGAAAAGCGTGCGTGGAAGGGTGAAGGTTACCTTTCACTTCAGTTAGCTCCCAGTCTTTTGCTTCCGATCCAAACTGTAGTAACTTCCGATCCCGGTATGGCAAGGGGCGGCGTGGTGGAGGCAAAGCGAACAGCAGCGACTAGAAGCCGAAGAAGCCAACTCCACTTCTTGCTTCGGTCAAAATGTCGTAACTTCCTCTCCGGCAGGAGGAGAAAGTCGTCGATGAGCACGGTTGAACAGCCTGGTAAGGAGCGCGGAGAAGGCGATCGGGAGATAGAAATGTATCTCTCCCAAGTCGGCGAGCTCCCGAGTTGCTTCCGTCGAAACTGTCGTAAACTTCCGGATACCGACGAGAAAGGGAAAAATAGCGAGAAGGTGCGGAGTCAGATACAGTGGATGAGGAGCGGAGAAGCGAAGCAAGGAGGAAGTTACAATCACAGCCAACGGAGCTCCCTGTTCATGCTTCCGATCCGACTGAAGGAAAAGGTCGCCGAAATTTGCGCGAGAGATCGAGAGAGAGGGAGAGTCGTCGAACCGGAAAGAGCAGGGGCTTCGGCCTCTTTTAACGTCAGGGAGACGCGGTGAAGAAAGCGACGTCGATATGCACAGCGACGTGGGAGGAGTCAAAAAGGGGTGTGCGCGGCAGGGAGCGGACGTGTTCTTCGGCAGAGCAGGTTTAGAATTTGATTTTCTTTTTTTTTTTTTTTTTTTTTGCTGACTACAGGTCAACAACTAAAAACTTTTAGACTGAAAGAAATACCAGCCCAAAGTCCAGAAGATAATTAGTTGCCTTTAGGATAGATTATAGTCAATCCAGCAAGCATACCATATGGTGCTAATGCAGATATTTATGAAATAAAAATTGAATGATAATGTAAATTGATATATATATATATATATATATATATATATAATCATTGTGCAACATAAATGAAAAGTCTACCCTCTTACATCACATTAGTTCAACTAGGGAAATACTAAGAAAAGGAAAGGGTAGTGAAAGCAAACCATAGCATAAGGTTCTTTGATAGCAGAATAAAGCATTTCGAGCTCAAGTTATTAGCCACAAGAAAAAGAGCCACCTTTTTTGACAATACTGATGAATGACATCAAATTTGAGAAAATTATTAAAATGGTCCCTTGACTCTTGATGAAGGACCAGAATGATTCTCAACGATATTAAAGGACCATTTTGATCCCTCAAGTCTTTAAAAAAAATAAAAATATTCCCATAGTGGGACTATTTTGGTTCTTCTTTAAGAAGTTGAGGGACCAAAATGATCATTTAGCATAGATAGCGACTATTTTGGTATTTCATAAAAAGTTGGGACTATTTTGATCTTTTTCTCCATCAAATTGGGACTTGCATAGAATAATAACATAACTTGTGCATTTCAAAGAGTAATTTGGACTGCTATGGATTGAACAAAAATCACCTTGGATTCCATGCTGGATCAACCACAATGACACGATCTGCTTTGGTAAGAGTCAGGCCCAGTCCTCCAACTTGTGAGGTTAACAAAAATATAGGCGCCCCACAGCCCTCTTGAAAATCCTGTAATAGTAGAAATGTCAAATTTCTAAGGCATCAAACAAATGAAAATTATAAGTCATTTATAAGCATGAGCTAGGCACCTTAACAATCTTCTCTCTATCAGATATTTTGGTAGTTCCATCAATTCGTAAAAATTTGTATCCCTCAGATAAAATTGCTTCCTGCAAAGTTGAAAAAGAGAAATATAACGAATTAAGGATTTTTGAATAAGAGGACTTGTCATCAGTATCATAAAAATTCAAGTTGTATCAATACATAAGAACAAAGCATTAACAAAGAACTGATAATTCAAAATTTTGCAACCAATGCAAAAATTAAATAGTAAAGAATGTTATTAATGTCGATTGAGTATATTCGATTTTACTAATGATGAAGAAAATATAAACTCGCGGCCATTTAAGTGTTTAGAAAATTTGCCTTTTTTTATCAAACAAACACTACGAATGCCTCCCAATAAGTGCAATGAGGTATTTATTTATTTATCTATTAACTAGACATAGGACAATGAAAAAAAGTATCTTAAAGTCCTTAGGGTTGGTTTATCAGATTAATAAAGTCTTGTTCCAAATGGAAATGCTAGCCTTAAATTATAAAATAAATATCCAAGTAGTCATGCATGAAAAATGCCACAATAACCACAAATAATAAACTTAAATAAACTATGAACAAATTAACATAAAACTTGACACACTAACCAAAACATAAACTTAGTTAACGAAACTCTTACTGACAATCAGAGTAAGAATTCTATGCACCACCAATTTCCAGATGTCATAAAGAATTATACATTGGAAAGTTAAAATGTTGTTGATGAAAGAACTACGGATCCTTTAGTACATTGTTGAACTGCTGAAATCATCCATGAGAAGTCCAATCCAAATAAGAAGAGATAAATATGAAATCCATCTCACGGGAAATAAATCCCATTAAAAATGGAGAATCCACTCATGATAGATCAATCCCGAGGTAAGAGATGAAAGTGATAAACTATTTCATCTTTAGCAATATTTATCAAAATTGTAGGATGCACTTTTCATAAATCATCTTGATTATAACCAATAAGCCTTGGGATGTATCTACTGCAATAGGTGGTCATTATGCACGTCGATAGACTGAAATTATGGTCCTAATTTTCAATATTGGCTCATAAATTTTTTTTCACTTTGGGTCCAAGATTAAAACTAGTAAGATTGGTCCTCTGATGGGCAAATAAAATATGATTGGGCTATTGAGGTGGCCCAATCAATCCATTTTAAGTCATTGGATGATTTTTTTTACTAGAAGAGGGATAACTTTTAATTAAAAAAAAAAAAGGAATGGGCTTTATTCTTGCATTTTACTGAGAAAGGAATGTAAAACAAACAAATGCAAGGGGAATCAATCAA
Organism: Dendrobium catenatum; assembly: GCF_001605985.2. NCBI lineage: Eukaryota > Viridiplantae > Streptophyta > Magnoliopsida > Asparagales > Orchidaceae > Dendrobium > Dendrobium catenatum. The sequence continues at coordinate 62,728 of NW_021385752.1, read as the reverse complement.
CATTAAGATATGATATAGGGTTAATATTGAATTCCAATAAATGGTCATATGTATGTGGAGGATGGTTGGCTTCAATTTATTCTTGGTATTTAGGTTTGGTTTTGAATAAGGTGTTAGGGTCGAATAACAATGGTTAAAATAGGGTTAAGATTTGTTCAAAGTTTTGAACGTTTTTTTACTAGCATATCGAAGAAAATCAAAGACATTTATGACTAACAATGTTGGGTAGATGAAGGTTTATAATAATTAAATAAAAGGATAGATTTTAGAAAAGGATAAGAGATAGCTATGAATACAATTCCATTTTAAATTTTCAAATTCAAATTCAATTATAATTTCAAATTAAAACATGCCAACTTTAAATTCAAATGAAACTTGAAATATAAGGATTGGTAATGGATGAGTTTGATTGAAATTTTTATAGAGGAATCTATGGAAAGTTACTGATTCTTTTATGGATTGATGACGTATAATGATATTGCTCACATAAATAGTATTAACTCAGGGAGCAATATGTAGGGGTAACTCCACAGCAAAAAAGGTTGATTTGCTTGCAAGAGTACATTAAACAAAAATTATCAAGTCATATATTAAAAAATAGGACCATACGGTATATGTTATATGAAACAAATATGTGCAATGGTAATTTGATGGAAAGAAATGTACAACAGAAAATTCGCTTTGAAACCCGTTTGATGTAGTATGGACAATGAAATGTTGGATCTATTAAACAATCTAGAAAGCAAACGAAGAAAGAAAGAAAGAGAGTAGGGTAGGGTTAGAAAAAATGAGCAATAATTCCTCAAGCAATTGATGTTGAAATTTCAAAGAGCTATAACTCAAAATAATTAGTTTATTAACATTTGAATCATACAACCCTCGGCGCTAATATAATAGTTCTTATTCCAAATGTTAAAAACATTATTAAACACATAAAATAAGTGTCAAACTAGCATTTAAGGATAAAGTTTGCATTAACCACAAGCAAATAACTGAAAGACAAATAAGAAGAATAACATAAAGCATAACACAAAAAAGATATTTTGAGAAAAAATTTGTTCAAAGAAATGTTGTGGGCTCCAAAAATTCGGCCCTGGCCTCCGCCCGCTTTACTTTTCTTCTTCGGGAGAGTTTTAACGAAATAAGTTCCGGGGTAAATTTTGGAAGGCAGATGGGTTTGTAGATAAGACACTACCCAAAGATTACGCCCTCATTTTGCGAGGATTTTATGATTTGAGTTCTGGTTTCCTATAGGTGCAAGCCCCTATAGTTAATTACCCCTCCCGATAATTAGAGAGAACTTTCGATTAAGGCTAGTCGTCAATCAGATACGTAGAGATACACATTATCTGGCATATAGTAGCAGCATGGGCTTGAGAATTGGAAGTTTGAAGGGTTGCAAGATTTGATATTTCAAATAGAAATTTCACCATCTTGCACTTAAAGCGGATGATGGACCATATCAAGATCCCATGGTTCCGTCGTCCCGGGCCATCGTGGTCCATGGTCTACTTAGTTAGAGGAGGTAATCAACCCAACCTGACAGAAGGATCCTTGTCGGCATCCATGGATTACTTCGTCCAAGGGTACCTTGTAGACCTGGGGGACGTGTTTGTCTAATGGGACAAATTTGAATCCACCTTAGCTAACAGAGGGCTTTGTGCCCTATCGATGATATCCTATAGATTCATATCTCAAAGATTTGACGCCACTAAGGAACGTATTGGCTCTGGTCATAACCGGTATTTTGTGATGCTATTTGGCGGCAAAACCACTCGGTTCAGATGGTCCCGGGTCATGTCCGTTTATCCTGCGATGTCATTTAGCGGCAAAATCGCCGATCAGAGGACACGTACTACATCCTTACTGGTAGGAGATTTGTTGAGAATGGATCCTAGTGATATTTTCGACTAGGCATTAGCTCCATGTGAGCTTAAGAAAATTTCAATTTGTCCACTCCAGCAAACTGTTGCGAAGGGTGGATGGATTTTGCTTTAAGTGATTGATGGATTATTTCAATTTTAAATATTTGGATTTTTGGGATTTCGGGCACTTGAGATAGCATTTGAAATGTGTTTTTGAACCCCTCTGGTTGAGATAAACATTCAACACTGCCATCATCGGGGTTACTTTCAGGTCACTTATATTTTTGTAGGAATTTGAATTTTGTGTAAGTTTGGAGGCTTTTGAAATGGTTGGATTTAACCCCTCCGATTGAGATCTGCATTCAATAATGCCATTATCGGGGTGTTTGGGATCATTTCCATTGACTAAACCTTGTCGATCCTATCAACTTGATGATAGGGGATCGGGTTTCATAGGCTTTAGACCTTTGTTGATAAATTTTCTTTGTAAGAAGCCTTAAAAGCCTTAAATGAACATATAAAATAGATATTCTAGTCGACACTCTAACCGTATATCTATTTGATAGTTCGAGTAGTGTCGACTCCTATTTACCCGGATAGAAGGATCGGGCTCGAACTATGTTCATTTATGGACCCGTGCAGCATCCCTAAACGTCACGTTTGTACCCTTAACACGCTCGTCGGAGCCCATGCAGGTTGTTTGGGGGCATTTTATAATTATTTGTTAAACCTTGTCGATTCCTATTTACCCGTTTAGAAGGATCGGGTTCAAATTTATTGACCCGCGCAGCATCCCTAGACGTCACGTGTTCATACGACACACTCGTCGGGGCCCATGCGGATGCATGATTGCATTTACCCATTTTGTGTACCTATGTGTATACAAACTACGGTGCATGTGCGGGGGTATTTTTAAATGTTTTAGCTATGCAGGAAATAATCATTTGAGTATACATAGCATTTCATTTGAAAGCTTATATTCTCCTTCTGTCTGTTTGTATACGGGTTGCATATCCGATGGCGTTGCGTATTAGCTTTTGTATTGAGTTGTTTGCTGCTTTATACAGGTAGATTGTCGTGCACTATTTATTGCTTTCTGCAAGTATATCATAGTGCACTAACAAATCTCCTTCTTTTGCTTACAGGTGAATCATAGCGTTGCCACCTGAATCCCACGAGATATATTTTTTGTTCTAAAGTAGACTCCCTTTTCTCATTCATAAGGAGACCTTTCTGGTCCTTAAAATCAGTGACTGCTGCCTTAAAAAGGACTCCCTTCAAGACCTCCAGTATGGTAGACCTCTACAAGATGTAACACTCGTAACCAAATAATTAGCCTTTGAAATTAATAGAGGTATCCAGATGCACTTGTCATTTCCATTTTTCGCAGATGTCATAACTGTTTTCTTCCCAAGTATAAAACCAAGAAGAAATTTTGGACACCAGGAAGTTTAGTTTGAATTTGCTTAAACATCTCCTCCATTCTTATAGGAAGTATCCTTCCTGAGGATTTTGTCCAAGAAATCAGCAGGTACTTATATTCGTTGGTTGAACAGTGTCAGCACATGTGGTACCATAACACTATCGGTGTACATGATATATTGTGTTGCAATACCAAACTTTGAAAATCATTTGTACTTCCAAGGATCGTAGATATCAGAGATGTTTTCTCTCAGACAAAAGGGAAATAAGAAACTTTAGAACACCAAGAAATTTAGTTCGAATTTGTTCAAACATCTCTTTCATTCTACTAGGAAGAAGAGTGCCCTCCTCATACAAGGGTTCTCTTCGAAGAGTATGCTGATGCTCGTATGTGTCATATGCTCTTGAATACCTTTGTGTCCACAGGGGGTCTTCCACAATGTACCCACTGCTGTTATCCACAAATGTGTTGTAAAGTATTTGTTTTTATTTGCTAAATGCCTTTCATTCAGCCTCAGGGTGAGTTGCATTCATCACTATTGCACATATGATAAATTATATAAGATTGCTTATAAACATTTGTGCTTTAATCTACGAGCAAATGATTGTATGCAAGAAGAGTCTTTCATTATTACATATAAGCAATATATGTGTCCCTTGCTTTGGACCGTTGTTATTTGCAAATTGACCACACGAGGATACTGATGTATTTATTGCATGTCGACTTCCTTCATTAACTGATTGACACCGGATCGGAGGGGGCTCGACGAATCCATGTCGACGATCTGGTGGCGGTCGCCGGTCACCACTCCAAGAACTACTCCTTAGAGCAAGAACCACCACCTAAGAACAATCTTAGGATACAGAAATTCACAAGAGAGTAAAACTTTAATTTTATTAATCTCCAAATCTCCCCTAATACAATCAATGTCTACCTATTTATAGATAATAGTGGCACTATAATAGGCTATACAAAACATAAACAATAAATAATCCTATGTAACCATACAACTACCAACTGGAATGAAACTATCCTGAAGTTAATACAATTAATGGCTCAACTCCGGCGTCATACTACCGGGGTAGGAGGAACTTCAGGCTCATAGGAAGATGTCTAGTTGGCCGCCATGAGGTGGGTTTGGATGGCTAAATCAGTCTGGATAATTCCAACCGATGTCAATTTTGACTACCAATATTTAATTTCTCAATAGTAGCATAAGCAGATGAAATTGGCTTATCATAATCCTTGGGATTCATAAACACATTTATACCAAGCTTTCTTGCTCGCTCAAATCGATTTGGGGTAAAGTCAACACTAATAATTCGTGATGCTCCGACAATTCTTACACCTTTTGCTGCCCCAAGACCAACAACTCTCAGACCAAAAATGGTTACAGTTGATCCTTTTTTTTGTTTATCTCCACCTTCATAAAGTAGTTTACTTGGAACATTCCCCTCATCAGTGATGGCAAGCGCATTCATTGCCTTAACAGGAGAAATATGCATGCATAACTCCTGTGGAGCGTCTATCTTGCTCTGGTCATCGTCATACATGGGCTTATCAACATCAAGAACTTCAAATAACATGTCGTCATCGTACACGTCATACACAGGCTCATCGTAGAGAGGCAAAGACGACGATTTCAGAAATGGATCTTCAAATTCTTTGATGCTAAACTCGATCGAGGGTGGGGTGGAAGAGATATGATTATCTGCAAAGCCCTCGTTGTCGTCGTCAGTTCGAAAGGATTTAGTTGGACCGAAGGATCTAGAATCCTTCATGGAAGCATAATTGTCCTGTGATTGGAAACCATCAAATTCTTGACCGAGGGTACTCCAGTCTGTTCTTCGTTCAAGTCTTGACAACCGTCGTTTGAGTCGAATAATTTCTTGTTGAAGATCTTTTATTTCTGTGTCTAGAAGTGGTCGTTGGTAATTCCGACGAGATGACATCTCCTGGAGCGAATGTTGCTGGAGAAGAACAGGTTCGACGGCAGTAATAATTAGCGAAAACGAAGCCGGGGAAGAAGGACCTTGATTCCGAAGGAGTCTGGAGCGCTCACCTATTGAAGAAAAATTGTGTTGTTCAGTTCTTTCTAGAACCACACCAAGCTTGTGAATGTCCGACAGAGGACTACTTCTGCAGCATTGATTCTTGTTCAGAACACCGCCTTGATGAAATATGGTTGTATTGCATTTCTTGGATATATGCAAAAACAGGACATCAACAGGAGGCAGAAGCTATTGTTCATGAAGTCCGCACACAAGAACAAAAAGAAGGTGACGTTATTCCTTGTTCTTTCTCACACAAAAGCTCCATCTCCGTTATTTCTTCAGTTTAAGAAGCCGCAATACCCGGCCAGCTCACCGCGAAACCAAATGACGCTGCCAGTTGTCGGCGCACACGAGCGAAGGCTGGATGAAGCCTTTGCCTCTTTTGGGAAGAAATCACCAAATGAGGATCTTAGTGCTTGATTGCAGTTTGATGTCTGAGCCAATTCACCAATGAAGACATGTCGCCACCGAAGATAATGAGGCCCATAGTTCACCACCAAATATCAAGACAGCCCTCTGATGGCTTCCAAATGAGTCCAGTGGCCACCTCTTAAACAAAAACAACCAAAGCCTTCAAAAAGGCTTGCAAACACCTCAGGTTGGTCTCAAGAAGTTAGCATTTACGGGACTTTGAACAAAATGCTGTTGTAAAAAGGGATCTTCAAGATTTCGGCTCCGGCAAGTTGCTCCCAAGGGCTTGTCTTAGATTATCATTTGCTTTGATATTGATGCCAATGCCATCCTTAATGTTTTAGGGTTTTCTTTCAACCACCAACAGCTAGCAATTTCTTGAAGCAGCTTGTAGTATGCTGTTTCTTGTCGAAGAGGACTGGACAACGAGTAGACCACCTGGATGAATTTTAGAGCTTTCTTGCGGTTTGATGTGGGAGCCAATTCTCGATCGAAGACGGGATGAACGTACGCCTAGCTGAACCCATCGGACTTTGAATGGCCTCCGACTTGGCTTCTTCCGCCAGGTTCTTCTCTTCACCACCTGAGGTTTGTCAGGATACAGAGCAAGAAGAACTGGTTGGCTCTGATGCCAAATGACACCGAATCGAAGGGGGCTCGACAAATCCACGTCAACAATCTGGTGGCGGTCGTCGGACACCACTCCAAGAACTACTCCTTGGAGCAAGAACCACCACCTAAGAACAATCTTAGGATACAGAAATTCACAAGAGAGTAAAACTCTAATTTTATTAATCTGCAAATCTCCCCTAATACAATCAATGTCTACCTATTTATAGATAATAGTGGCAATATAATAGGATACACAAAACATAAACAAGAAATAATCCTATGTAGTCATACAACTACCAACGGGAATGAAACTATCCTGAAGTTAATACAATTAATGGCTCAGCTCCGGCGTTATTGATGTTCCTCATTTGTATGCTTTGAGAGTTTATTCAGTGTTCATTTGCATTGGGAGTTTGTTGCCACTTGTATTGTGTCTTGTTCATTAATGCTCATTTAGAGGTCTTACATCGTTGTTCGCGAGCAATTTATATGCGAGATTCTGCTTCTATCACAAGTCCTTGTGCATTTGCTTGTATAGTTGGTCTTTGCTTATATGGCGTTTATTTGAATACACTTGAATGTTTTGAGTCATTATTTGTAGTTGTTCGTTACCATTTGTAAGCAGGTTATGCATCTCTGATTTTTGCTGATGATTGTTTGCAATCAAATGATGATTGAATTCGTGTTCATCATGGCTTTTATGTCCGCCCTTCTCATTGGTTTTCAGTATGTGTAAGGAACTGACAAATTCACTTGTATGTCACTTATACATGAAGACCTGCCATGAGTTCCCTATTTTGTTGATTGTTACTTATTTGGATGGCTTGGATTCATCACTTAATGTTTATATTTTTGTTGTGATGTTGAATTTGCTCACTTAAGGTTCACTTATGGATTGCATTTGAATTTAATTCATTATTGTTTGCTCATCCAAATTCAAATTTGTAAGTCCCATTAAACTCAAGTTCTCTTGCATTTAGTTCAAACCCAAGTTCTTTGCAGACCAAGATTGATTCAAGTCCTCTGTAATTCAATTCAAATTCGAGTTCCAAAGTAGGTTCAATCTTGAATTCCATGGTCTAGCCCAAGTTTGAGTAGAAGTATAGTTCAAGCTCAAGATGAGCTTCTTCCATTCGTTCGAGTTCACTGTTATTCGAATTTTGTTCGAGTTCGAGTTCGAGTTCATGAATCTCTTTTGCAGTTCATTTGAGTTCAAGTTCTTTATGTTCATTTAAATCCTTGTAGTTGTTAATCAAATCAAGTTCTATGTTGTTATGAATTCATCTCTTTATAATTCAATCAAGCTCAAATTCAATGTCCAAATCCGAGTCCAAGTCCTTGTCTTTCTCAGAAAAAATTTTGGCAACCTGCCGACGTCTCTCCCATTTAGGGAAAACTACAGTAAACTGGGCCTCCCGACACGACAGAGAAAAGCGTGCACGGTAGGTGTCGGATGACACTGCGGCCAAAAGTCTTCGTCCCCAACCACGCCAGAGAAAGGCGTGCATGGATCTTCGAGCACTGGTTTTGAAATGCACAAATTTATAATTGACCCAGCCTCGCCGTAGGCGTCACACCGGGTTCCCTTCCCACCACGCTAGAGAAAAGCGTGCATGAGTTGATTTTCTGGTGTGCTGCTGACGTCGAAAATGAGTTTTTAGGAGATCGTCTGCCTTGTCGCAAGCATCGCAACAAATTCCCTCCTACCACGCTAGAGAAAAGCATGCATAGGTTGTTGTTCGACGCGTTGCAAGCGCCAAAACGGATATTCTAAGTTTAAAGAGCATTATACCTTCGTGATGGTTGGTGGTGATGGTGACGAGGCACGCAAATCGAGGCACGCACTTCTCTCATTCTCTCTTTTTTTAAAATATCTTTTTCTTCTTTTTTTTTTAACTCCCTCTTTTTATTTTTTTTTTTGTAATCTTTTTCTCCCCCTTTTTTTTGTGCTCTCCCTCCACATACAAACACACACATATACATGTGAACAATTATTATAGTAATTAACAATCATTATAACAATAATTAGTCACTAATAATAATGGAAAGTAAAACATCATGAAATGAAATTATAATAACAATCTAATTACTATAATTATAATAAATAGAAATAAGAAAAAAATTTCAGCTCTCATAGTGAAGGGAGATCAGGTTTTGCGGCTAAGCAAAGGTGAGTTAGAGTGTGTAGGGTTTAGAAGGAGAGGTGGAGGGGATCGATTCTAACAGGAAGGCAGCGAATGAATGGGGTTTGAGCAGAGAGACGTCGGGCCAGATGATTTTTGCAAACTGAACAAGGGAAACTGGTAGAGAGGAGGCGTCTCTCTCTCTCTCTCTCTCTCTCTCTCTCTCTCTCTCTCTCTCTCTCTCTCTCTCTGTGCCGAGGTGATTTCTTTAATCCTTTTTTTCGTTTCTTTTTGCTATATTACAGAGGTCAACAAATGCAACCTTATTTTTCAATGGCATAAGTAGCTAGAACTAAATAAAACTATATGACTAACAATCATCAGTACAAAACTGATAAAAGCTCAAAAGCAACATGCATGGCATATCTCATGCCCTAGTAAAACATAGAGAATGTAAGTGTAAGAATGCAAGTTTCAAATCCAACACTTTCTAAAAAATACAAAATTTTAAGTTAGATTTTAGAAGAGTTAGGAATTTATCAAACTTGACTTACACCTACCAACTCTTTTCCTTAGCCTCAACAATAAATTAAAATGATTCAATCGGAATGTGTAGTACTCCTAAGTATGCCTGCTTCTTGATTCAACTCCTAACAACTTCCTTGGTTGTACTGTTTTCCTCTCAGTATTCTTCCAACAATTGAATAAAGTTATTGGCTTTATTTCTAAGATCAAAAAAGTTTATAGACACTTTTATGGGATGAGAAAAGCTTCCCCACATTTGGAAAAGTTTCATGAAACTATTCTTTAAAACACTGGAGTGGTAAGGATTTGAAAATGTTTGAGGAAACGAAGATTTTTCTTGATGAAGGAAATCTAACTTCTAAAGACTCTGAAGTCTATAAAGTCGTATAAATAGATGCAAATGCAAGAATTTAGAAAAGATTCATAATAAATAGCTGAAAGCCTCTTAACAAACTCCTAATAAATAAATAACCTTCAGAAAAACTCTTAATTGAAAGGAAACAAACTTAAATAAATTTAATCCACTCATAATCAACTCTCAAATATAAATAATAATAATAATCATTATTATTATTATGGGCCCAATGAGGCTCACAATGAGGCCAAACGGATCAGCATCCCTAGTGTGCCTATTAGGCCCCACGACTAAGAACCACATAAATAATAGCTCCTTCCAGCTACATTCGCTCCAAGGAAAAGAAACAAATGTGATATGACTTTCACTAACTTGGAATACTAACTGAACAGATTGGGAGTTTATTCTTTCAAAGTGATGCAATCCTCCTGAAATGAACCTTGACGATCAATATCAGGTCATCAACTGTATGGATCATGCTCTTGTCTTCCTCTTTATTGTAAAATAACAACTTAAATAGCTTCAAATTCTACACATAACTAATGGAGTACATACTCATGTCAAGATGTAAATATAACTGAAGAAAATTATCACTATTCTATAATATATTCTAACTTTTTCCTCCTCAAAAGCAAACAAATCAAATTTACTTTTACAACGTGTATTCAATCCGATACTTATCATCTCATTGCGGGCCTTCTATCTCTCCTAAAATCTCTTCAACTTTTCATCAACTTTCTAATGAATCTTTTAGATCGTCCTTCAGAGTTGTTAGGATTACTAGAACCCCTCCTCATGATCTCCATCCATTTTTATACCAATTTAAAACTCCATATCGAAAGGGCTTGTTATACATTCTACTAGTTCTTGTTGTGGGCGCGCGCTAATGACTTATAACTCACAAGCTTCTTCTTGAAAATGCTTCTAGAGGCCGAATCCTCACTCTCATTTTGCATTTTGCCTTACTTCCATTCTCTAGCTGGTCACTCAACCTCAGGAGTATATTTTGATTTTTTTTACATCACTTATTATTTATATCATTTATACCTCTTTTTAAATATATATAAAATTTATTCTTATTGAACGTATAATTATATTGGTTGAAAAATTATTATCTGATGCGATTTAAGTTTAATTAAATAACTAGCATATATGCTCATAATATTCTATAAATGAAATACTAAATAAAAACACTACTTCGCTTTATGCTTTACACATTAAAGCAAAAAAGGAAACTCTTGTACAAAGGATTGTGCATGGTGCTTTGAAAACAACTATTCATATGTACAATTCTAGTCTATCGGATTCATAAAGTTGCAATATTTATCTATATGGTACTGTAATGAGGATCATATGCTAATGCACCAGGATGTTACATATATATGTACAATTTTATATCTTGTTGCTATCATGAATGAAAAAAATCAAGATAGTTTGGATGTTACATATATATATAACACCCAAAAAATTTCATACTTCCCCACCTTGTCTAAAATAATTTGTAATTCAACTCCACTAATAATGAAGCTCCAAAACTCAGACTTGATAAGATTATACAAGTTTGGCATCCTGCAATAACATCAAATCATATCTTTGTCTTATCGTAAAGATAGTCTTCTATTTGTCCACTTCAAGGGCTAGTATATCATGGTGACTAGACTTTAAATCAATCCTTAAAAATTAATTGGCCATCCCCAACTAGTCAATCATCTCTTTTATCGACAATAATGAATAGTGGTTCTTGATAGTCATCTTATTAGGGACTTATTAGTTCATGCACGTCTGTCAGCTACAATCTTTTTTCGGCAACAACATTGCTTGTGATTTGCACTGCAAACGGCTTATTTTAATTGCTTCCTACTCAGCAAAATTAGCGAATAGCATCGATTATTTAATAGACAACCATGAACTAAACCTACCCAGCATAAGAAACAAAATCGCCATCTCTGAGCATGCATTCGTGTCTCCAATTGCAATCACAATTTTCTTCGTCTCCAAGAACACATTCCAAGCTCCACTCATGATATAGATTTTCACTGAAACCTCTCACACCCATCCTAGTTTAAGGAAATGAAACCTAGACCATCGCACAGCTCTCCTTTTCTCTTCTCTCTCCAATCACTAACCCGCTCGTCTCTCTCTATCCAGCTCCCCTTCCCGAAAATCGTAACCGCTGAACAACAAGTCTCTTCTTTACTTTCTTCTTCCTTCTTTGAATAAATAATCATCCCCCTCGAGATTTCTCTCATTTCTTCTCCTATTACAGCAGGCCCTCTATTCACTTGTTCTGCTCGACTAAAAGATACCCAAGCATTTCTACTCCATCAAGCGAAATCAACCATAAATACTAAGTGATTTTTTTTCTTGTTGCTTAGGTTAGATTGAATTACATTATATTTTAATTTTTATATTTATATGTACAATTATTTTACTCGTGCATTTAGGTTTTCATTTAAGTTTATTTTAAAATAAAAGTATGCACTTATATCCAAAGATTGTCTATTTTATGCAGTTTGCATTCAACTAAAGTATAATGTAACCTAATTTGTTTAGGGCTTGGTTAATGACCTTCAATATGTATTTTAGTTTGAGCAAAGTAAGCTTTATGTTTTTACATACTTGATTCTTTAATAATGCTTTAGATATTAAATTAGGATTCTTATTTATAGGTCCGTCGAGTTGAGTTATATGTGACATTATTGGTTGAATGTCAAATAGACTTGGAGTTACGTGGTACCTACAATAAGTAACTATTATTTTATAAGAGATAAATGTATAATTCTTTGTTAGGAGTGTTATCCTCATACATTTCAATGATGCAAAATGGTGCACACCATGGCGCACATACAACGCTATTGCTTAGCGCAGCGCAACGCATCAAAATAGTGCTCGTATTTGCGCCATGCATGACGTAAATGGCGCATGCTATTATGTTAACATGTTATAAATTATAATTAATTTTTTTAAGATTTATATATTAATATCACAATTAATTATTAATTAATTAAACATTAAATTAATAAAATATCAAAATATTTCAAGGCTTTATCTTTTTTAAGGATTTAAAGTTATCATTTTTGCTATTTGGTAGGATTTAGGCTAAATTATGCTTAAATCCTGCTCAAATCTATTGATGTTAGTTTTCATGGGATTTAAAGTTGTCATTTTTGTTGTTTGATAGGATATTTATACTTAAATTATGCTCTAATCAACTTATTATTTTCTATTTAATGATATTTAGGAAAGATCATTTCATACATACTAGTTCTAGTAAATAAAATAAATGTTATTCCTATAAATGATATTGGTTATTTATTTTTTCTTTGTATGAATTCGGGTATTTTAATTTTAATAATTGTTTCATTCACTGCCCTTTTCATGTATTATTGTTCTCACTTTATTGATGTACCATCATTTTGATTTATAATAATAAAATTACATTTTACACTTCCTTCCATTCTTTATTTTGATGTTACATATTAATTATGTTTTCTTTTTAGTACAAAAAATATTTTATGCATATCTTCATCACGTCTTATGTTATCGGGGTGCACTATCTACCCAACTTACGATGTGACGAAGTAGTATCAGTGAGATTCATTTGTATTGAATATCCCTTGTTTCCTTAAAATTGGAAAGTGGGATAGACAATCTTATGTTATTCCTAATGATTAGTACAATATTTTGATGTATTACATTTATGCAATTGTTTATTTATTTTATTTTGATTTATTATATTTATTTATTTAGAATAGTGCTATGGAGAAGAAGAGCTACTGCCACAAGTAAAACTGATGGCCCAAGAACTGCTAAGAAAGTTATACACACTGATAGAGGACCTTGCACAGCTAGTAATCAAGGTGTTGTTGCCCAAACTCCCAATATTATTACATTTATCACAGTAATGATCGATGTGAATGCTCAGCTTACTCAAACGCTACAAGCGATTCAATAAATTACTCAGTCAACACCGCAATCAGCTCAGTTAATACCACAACTAGCTTAAAAAAAACCATAGACGCATAAATTAAACTACTACTTTGACTCATGTAAATCAATCAGCATTGAAGAGCTAAATGATTTAAGTGACATCAATTGACTTAGCAGCTCAAACTAATATTAGAATCTCAATGTTTCAGGATGTCTAGAATAATAGAAGGATGATAGATCGAGTGATGAACCAATTTTTAAAAACTCGTCCTCCTACCTTTAATGGGATGGTAGGAACCAATTGAATCGAATGCATGGCTTCACAAAATTGAGAAGAGACTTCGAGGTATCCAATGGCCTGAAGAGCATAAGGTCAACATGACTGCATTTCAATTACCAAAAGATGCTGATGGCATGGCATCATTTCAATTAGCAGTTTGCACATAACCAGCCATGATTTAATTCGATTCATTATCATTCCCACGCCATCCTCTCTAATTAACAAGTATTTTTTTATTTCTTAAACCGAACTGCCACTAGCTTGGGCTAAATATTTAAAGCCTACTAATTAGTTCTATTCAAAAAATAATAATAACTAAAAACTATAGGTGTTTGTGCCTATGAGAAACTCGAACTAGATCATAAAGTTTTTGTAAAATAAGGTTTGATATCCAATTTGCATTAAAATTTAATCCGAAAACACTCATATAAAGATGTAAGGTGATTGATGCAGGACATGTATGACAATTTGATTTAGATAAATGATTTTGCACGCTTGATAATTAAGAGCAAGTTAATTAAAACTCGATGATGAATTAAACAATGAAATAAAACACAAAGCGGTAAACACAAGCTTAGGCCAAGTTACTTGCAAAAAGTAAAAACCCACATAATAATCAATTACTCTTAACATTGCATACGAGATGGGTTTCAACAAGAAATCCCTAATCTAACAATAAGAGTAGTGCTATGATAGATCTCTCACACACTTCCTACCAAACACTAAGCTTTTTAGCGGAGCTCGGCAAGATTTTGCATGAATCAAATAAAACCAAAAGCAAGGATCAACGAAGGAGGTAAGAGAGAAGGAAAGCGTTCACCCTTTGCTAAGATCCAACCTTCTCGCAAGCTTGTACAGCAATTGGTGGCGTCTTTGACGGCTCGGAAGCAACAAATCCACGCTCGAACCTTTGGACAACGAGTATCCAACCTGGGACAGTGATTCCAGACAGTTCCGGGCAGCAACGGGTGGATTTCCGGAGAGCAGGACAGCAGTTTCGCTTGCTGAAATTCCCTGGACAGCAGCCTGGCGATGTACAGAAAATCTGGAAAGCAACCAACGGAGGAGGACACGAAGCTCAGGTGTGATCGTTGTGGTTGCCGACAAAAAGAGGATAGCAGATTGAAGCCCGGAGAGGTTCTGGACAGCAGCTTTCTGGTTCCTTGCAATCTAAACAGCAGTTCCTTGGTCCGTGCAAATCTGGACAGCCATGGAGTTGGCTGGAATTCTTGGACAGCACACAAGTTTTGTCCAGAGATCTGGACAGTACTTTGGGTGGTGTTGATTTCAGGGTTTTTTTTTTCTTCCCTGGATGATAGGAAGTTAGTTGAACATCATGGGAGAACTTCGATAAACAGCAGCAGGAGCAACCTGGGATTAATTTCCTTCCTAGACGGTGAGCTGAGTAATTCCAGGATCTCAATTGGAAAGGGGAAGGGGGCGGCAGCCCTTAATGGGATTGATTGGAGAATTACTTGAGGGAATAATTAGGATCTAGTTTTAGAAAGTTAAATTAGGAAAGGGGTTGTAATCCTAATCCCAATTAAGATTCTAATTGAGATGATTGGTGAATCCTTTCCAAAGATATATCTATGATTTTGGGAAAGAGTTTTAAATTCAAATATGAGGGAATTTGAATTTAAATAGTTTCTAAACTTAGGGAAGTTAAGTTAGGAAAGAGGATTAGAGGAGAATCTCTAATTCATTCAGATTTGAAAAGATTGGAAAGTTTCCCAAATTAGATCAATCATATTTAGGAAGGTATTCAAATTCAAATATATTTGAATTTGAAATTTGAAATCCTTCCAAATTGTAGATGACCTAATTAGGCAGATTTTCAATTCTCCCCTAGAGGGAAACTTGGAAAGCAAGGAAGGATGGAGGGGAGACTTGGGCCGGCGGTGGGGAGGAGGAAAGAAGGGGACGGTGAAGAGGGTGGTGGGGCCGAGGGCAAGAGGGCAAGGGGTTTGGGTTGAATGGCTTGGTGGTGGGAGAAGTTGGTCGGCGGCAAGGTGGGGTGGCTAAGGAATCCGGCGGCTAGGAGGGAAAGAGATTGAAAGAAAAGAACGATAAAACAAACCACGAACCCGGCCGTCTCCAAGGTTAGTGGGTGGTCCATTTTTCCTTCCCTAGGGATGTCTCCAAAGCTCTCTCGTAGAACTCTCACAACTCAAAGAACACATGTGCATAATTTTTTTTTCTAATTCATTCATTAACCCTCAAAGAAGAAGAGGGAGGCTTTAAATAGCCCAAACAATGAGAAACTAAAAAGTACTACAATGCCCCTAGGGCTTACACATATCTAAGCCCTTAAGTAAGGGCAAAAATGGAAAAGCATAATAAACTTCATAAAATAAAAATAATACATCAATCATAAATAGAAAAATCAAAAGTATCGCGATATAATCGTGGCCGTAGATCGACGACCACGCCTCTAGTAAACTTTCTAAGTCTTGATGTCCTCATCAGTGATTATTTTTAAAGCTTAAAGATACCAATTTTTAGGAAATATGTGCCTCGCCCCAGAAGCAAGTATGATGCACCATATAGTAACCATAAAAGCAGTCAAGCATCACAAAAATAATATTAAAATTTATGTGATTTGACTTAAATACACCAACATCCATACAAAGTTACAAATGTAGAAAATGATATCATTTTATCTGATGCTCCCTTTACAAGCACCGCAAAAAAAAAAAATTTCTCCAATAGTACCCATCTCTTCTCATCCTCTCCCTCTCCTCTCTTTGTTGTTTATTGTTGTGGAATGCATGAAACTATTAATTTCTTCTGCTTTAAATGGTTATGTAATAAGTGGTGAGCTTGAAAGATAAAGTGTTAATATAGCTTGAATTGGCAAACCACCTTCTTAGAGAAAAAAAAAAGTGTAGATGGATCTTAAATTGGCAGCCACCAATCTTGAAAATCAAAGATGAATGGATGTCCAGTTTGGTAGCACCGATCTTGAAAATCAAAACAAAATCACATCCAAGATGATTAAGAAAATTTAGACTCCACAAGTAACATAAGTGGCAGAGGGACAAGTTTGCTTGCTGTTTTTGGACATTTGAACAAGCTTTTTAACATTTTACAAGCGCAAAAGCATCTAAGGAAACTACAGAAAAAAAAAAAAGATGGAAGATATAAAGACAAGAAATTTCAAATTGTTTTTACCACTATTTTTAAAAATTGAGATAAGGTTAGAAAGCACTGGGAACTTTGTAGGCCATAGATTTAGCCCCTTTTTCAAGATGTATCGGACATCATCCGAATAGCACACGTGTTAATATCAAAAACACATGAACCAAAACTATTATAGGCATTCTTAATATTGAAAGTCACCAAAACTGCAATGTAAAGTCAACATCCCTTTTCAATGAAAACCTGAAGAGCATAAGAGACTAGTGGTGGAAGAAATCTAGGGTGTAGTGATTAAGAACCCGAGAACTAAGAGGACCGAAGACTAAATATGAAGGGTATAAACTAACAAACAACAAAGAGCAAGCGAGGTTGGATACCTTCCAATTCACAATGTTTGACCAACTTTTGCCATCCTTTCCAGCTCTCGACATCAAGAGCATCCAGCTCTCGACATCAAGAGCATCACAATCCAGGAAATGATTGTGGACCTATCGGTGCCAACAACAAAGAAGCATGAAGAACGCTTCTCATTGAATCTTTAGCTAGAACCTCTATGAAAACCAATGAATGTCATTGTTATAAGTAATTTGTCAATCCAGTGCTATTATTAACGATATTTGTCGAAAAGTGAAACCTTGAAACTTTTACAAATACCCTACTAAAGCTTCTCCCTTATAAATAGCCCCTTAGGCTCCCTCCCTCCCTCACAATTCTCTCTCTCACCCTCACCCTTATCCTCTCCCTCTCTCATATTCTTTCCCTCTCTCAATCTCTCCCTCTCAACCTCGCTCTCTCTCCCTCCCTTTCTCTCTCACAGAAATATCTCTTCACAGTCTCCAACTCCAGGAAATATCTTCACAATCGAAAATTATGTATGTCAAGATCATAAAACCTCTGATGTCATCAAAGTTCAAATGTAATAAGTTAAATATTTTAAGATATGTAAGAAGTTGTCAAATGATTTCACTAAAGCTACAAGACCAAGTTCTTTATTACAATTCATGTTCCTATCATGGCTAATGCCAACCTATGAACAAAACACTTTCTTGTTTTTTAATCTAGTGTTCAAGATGCTCCCATGCAACTACTAAAATCATATTCCATATATGAAATCCAAACTATAAGATACCATATAATTACCTCCAAAAGATTCAGCATCTTTCGAGTCTGTGAAAATATTAAAATGTGGTGCCCCTCTTTAATCAAGTTTTCCTGCCACATAGAAATCAAGTTACAATTAGTAAGTTTAAATATGCTACTTGCATAGCTCAAACATGATTATTAATAAATAGTATATGTATAATAAAGTATTCTTACCAACAATGGCATGATAAAAGATAATTTGCATGATATCTGTTGACCAACTTTAAGAACATTGTGATAATTTGAATTTACCACACTCAACGCCATCTCTTCCATCAAAATAAGCTCTTCACGATTTAGCATTGTGTCCATGCCTTCAAGTACACCTTCTGCAGCCCTTTTGGTTAGCAGCAACGGGTGATCACATATTTTCTTTAAAATCTATTTAAAATCCAAAAATGGAAGCAAGTCCATGAGCATTAGAACAAACCCACAAATTTTCATATTTTATAATGATGCTATTTTCAAATATGAAGAATTTTAATATAACATATTTTAAATACTTTCCACGGTTAATAAAGAATACTAACCTTCACATTCGCAAGAAATTCTATCACTACATAATATATTCGGCAATCTAATGAAAATAATAGATATTTTGAATAAACAAAATAATGGCTCCTAAAGAAGTATATGCACAAAATACCGGTTGGACATAAGAACAATCTCAAGGACTTCCTAAGAATGGGTAAATCTTTAAGGCTAGAAATTATCCAGCTCTTACTGATTTGAGAATTAACAAGAAAAGTTAATTCCTTACCATTGCCTTGGAGAAGCATTACCATACAATAAATACTTGAATGGCTTATAACCACATGCTTAAATTTGACAATAATATTGTGGATAACATGGCATAATTAATCTATTAGGAAAAGATCAACATAGCCAATTCATGCAGAAGGGCAAAAACTATTCAAAGCGTCCATATTATCACAGCTTCAAAATGCAAAAATAATAGTTTTACAATGACCTTCAAATAATGGTGCACCGCAAAGTACTGTACGATCAAAATTCAAGATTCTTCCAAGAGAACATTGTACTTATACTCCAAAACAAATGGTACATACTCAAAAATAGTGTAACGATTCAGATTCAAACAGCACTTTCCACTCTTTAAACGTCTAATAATCAAGAGTTCTGTTTTTTAACTACTGTAAGATGAGACATACAAAAGACATGCTGGAAACTCCAAAGGAGCCCTCCAAACAACAAAAACAATACTGCAAATCAACATCACTAGTAACAACAAGCCAACACTACTGTGGACGAAAAAGAAAAAGCTGCTACATAAATGGAAAGACAAATTTATGAAATAAAAAACAAACTTTGTACCTTCACAAAAATATTGTACAAAACAATAGGTACATGCTCTATAGCTCAATCAAGCAAGTATTCCACTCCATACTCTCGAGTGCTTGTTGACCACCGTCCTGCACACATGCCGATTTGATCTCTCATTCACGCTTGACCCCGCCTCATGACGATTCACTCCCAAATGACAAAATCGTTCGTTCCCTCACATAATACCCCTCACATTAATAAAACTCTCAAACGAACTGCTCGCTCCAGCTAATTGATTTGACACTCCTGCAAACACCCACTAATCTTCTCTATCGTGCGTCCCAAGCCGACTGACTCCCCCAATTGCACACAGAAGCCCGAACGAAGAAGCTCACTCGGCCACGCCCCACGCAGCAGCCCGCCCTTCCACGCTTGACCCAAACTCCCTATCTCGACTCCATCCTGTGCAGCATCCCGCACTTCCGCACTCGATCCGAGCTCGCTTGTCCCTCTCCCTCATCTCCTTCAACTACATGCATGGAGACCCGACGCCTAAGCCTTCCACCATCGACTCTCCTCACATGATTTCATCACTTGAACCTTCACGCTCGGTAGACCCTGCTCACACACGAGACCCCACCATCTCCGACTCTAATACACACAATTCCATGCTTGACAATAACTCAAGCTTCCAATCTCGTTACCAACCTCCGACCCGCACGAGCCCACACTCGCTAACCACGACTTGCGTCCGTCCCATCCCACTCCCGATGTGGGCTCCGAAAATTCGGCCCCAGCCTCCCTTGCTGCTTTTCAGGGAACTTTTAATGCATTAACTTTAAGGGTAAATTTTGGGAAGGCATATTTGGATTGCAGATAAGACACTACCCAGAGATTTCGCCCTCATTTTGCGAAGACTTTATGATCTGAGTTATAGTTTCCTATAGGTGCAAGCCCCTATAGTTAATTACCCCTCCCGATAAGGAGAGAGAACTTTCAATTCAGGCTAGTCGTCAAACAATTATGTAGAAAGTACGTGTTTTCTAGCATATAGTAGCAACATGGGCATTTGGAAGGTTGAAGAATTGATATTTAAAATTTGAAATTGCACCATCTTGCACTTAAAGCGGATGGTGGGGGAATAGATGATGAACCCGATCAAGATCTGATGGTTCCGCCGTCCCGGGCCATCATGGTCACTGGTCTACTTAGTAAGAGGTGGTAGTCGACCCAACCTGATAGAAGGATCCTTATTGGCAGCCATGGGTTCCTTCGTCCAAGGGTACCTTATAGACCTAAGGTGGGTATTTATCTAAGGGAATAAATTTGAATCCACATTAGCTAACAAAGGATTTCGTGAACTATCGATTATAACTTATTGATTCATATCTCAATGATTTCATGCCATTAGGGAACACACGGGCTCTGGCCATAACCATAATTTGGTGGTGCCATGTAGCACCAAACCACCCGGTTCAGAGGGTCCCGGTCATAAACATTTATATACGGTGCCATTTGGCAACAAAATCGCCAGTTAGAGGACACGTGTCACGTTCCTGCTGGCAGGATACTATTTGAAAATGAATCCTAGTGATATTCTCGACCATAAATTAGCTCTTTATGAGCAGAAGATATATTTAAATTTGTCCACCTCGGCAAATATTTGCAGTGGATGGATTTTTCTTTAAGTGTTTAATAGTTTAATTTGATTTTAAATATTTCAATCTTGAGATTTTGGGACTTTTGGAGTCTTTGGATTTTGTGGGCATTTGGGTGGCATTGAATACTTGTAATTAACCCCTCCGGTTGAGATTGTCGTTCAACGCGGCCATCATCGAGGTATTGGGGTCATTTGAAAAAGTTTGTATTAGTGAAAGTTTGAGGGCATTTTGAATAATTAGAATTAACACCTCTAATTGAAATCAACGTTCAACACGGTCATCATCAAGATGTATATGGGGTCATTTGTATACGTGGATTGAACCTTGTCGACTTTGTCTACTTGCCGACAAAGGATCGAGTTCCTCGTAGGCTTTATGCCTCTGTGAATGAATTTTCTTGATTATCAGCTTTGAAGGCCTTATATGAATGTATAAAACAAATATCTTGGTCAATACCACAAACATATATTTGTTCGATGGTTCGAGCCATGTCGACTCCTATCTACCAGCATAGAAGGATCAGGCTCGAACTTGGGTTTACTTTCTGACCAGCGCAGCATCCCTAGACGTCACATGTGTGACCATAAAACACTCATCAGATCCTATGCGGGTGTATTATCTCTATTTTTGTGTACCTATGTGCATACATATTATAGTGCATGTGCGGGGAGCATTTTTGGACATTTAACGGAACTTCTTTGGCGACCCGTAGGAGTTCGTGTTTATCTTGACCCTTCTGTGTTGACCCATTTTATATAGATAGACTGTCGTGCACTACTTGTTGCTTTCTGTAGGTGGATTATAGGCACTAATGAATCTTCTGCTTTGCATTTGCAGATGCTTATAGATGGTTTGTCGTATATATAATGAGTTTCCCACAGTAACTCGTAGGCATTTACACCTGATACAGTCAATTCGTATTTTGCTTATGGATGCACACAGGGTGTATAACATATTTTCTAAGGCAACTCGTAGAAGTTCGTGTTGTTGTAATGCTTCGATATTTGCCCGTAAGTGACATGTTGAGTTCACGACGGCTGTTCACCAAGAAGCTTGCAAGCCTCAATAATCTTATCCAGCTCAATGTTCAGAACCTGGTTGAAGTGAGACTCGCTCATTCCATTCATTGAAAATAATGATTTTATCTGATTTTCTCTTCCCAGAACTCATGTAGAAATTAACAGGCAACTACCTAATGATGTCTTCATCCTCATCTTTTTAGTGTCAGTTTAAATAAAGAATCAATCATTTCAATCTTAGATGACTGTGTCCTTGCTGATGCCCTATATTTTCAAAATTAGTGGCCACTACCTTGAACTAGCAACTATAGTGATTGAAGGCACATCAGTCCATTCATGACACCCATTGTGTGTTGACCTTCAGCACTCGTAGGCAACTACGGTATTTGTCCGCGAGTCGGATGTCGTTGACTGGAGGGAAGCCGTAATGCTCATTGTGCATGGCATGAATGACATCTTAAATACACCTGGACAAATCGAGTCACTACTGAGGTACTTCATGATCTACCATGATTAGAACATAACTCTCTCTTGATTGTCGTTGATTGTGAAGGTGAGTATTGTTCATAAAAAATATCCACAAGTCTTCTTGGAGTTGCTTGTGAATGATGTGCTGCATTCGTATGAAGAAATCATCACAACCATTACATGTTGCATGCATTATGGATCTATTGTTCTTGAAAGAGACTTCAGAATGCTCCCAACAATCATTATCTTTTGATATTCATGTCTCATTCGATATGAGGGCTTTGAACATTATGGGAAGCTTTGTGCTACTAGTTGCAGGCATATAACCATACTCCTTATTTAATCATTGCATGCATGCTAACTTCATTGAATAGCCTGAGATATCTCAATTCTATCATTCTTTGTTTGCATAACTTTTGAGAGCTTGTTTTTCATTCATTCTAAATTTCTTGTACATATGTTTACTTTCATTTGGATGACCGGGATAAATAATATGGGTCAATCATCATCTGGTTTGTGATATGAATGATAGCATCAACATTATTATTGGTTATCAATTTGTATTCCAACCAATGTGATAATTTATTGGTATTTCATTGAGGTCCTATATTTTGATCGCAAGAATATTGTTGTATCCTGCAATTGATCTTTGCTTATGTGTAGATCATTGCGTCCTTCACATGTCATGAGTCTTCTATCTGTTTGTTGACATTCATGCATGTTCAGTTGAATGCATTATCATTTCATACATTTGAATATGGTCATATGTCCTTCTTGATTCTAGCTAATGATTGATTGCAAGCAAATGATGATTGGATTCTTGTTTACCATAAGCTTTATGTTCATTCAGTCGCATTTGCTTGATATTGCTTGCAAACTGATTGTCTTGTGAAATTGTCCATTTGCAAATCTCTTGTTCATTCATTGATTGACATATCTTTATTTGGTTGCTCAGGATTAAGATCATGCATTCATTGATTTAGTATCCAGTTCCTAGTATATTTTGTTCGAGTCTCTTGTATTCAAATTCAATAAGTCATTTTGCATTTTGCTCAGAAGTCCAAGTACAAGTGATGACTCGGGAGGGGCCAAAATTGAATTAATTTGGGCCTGAGTTGACCCCCCCCCCTTCCTTTGCCTACATCAGACTCCCCTTCTTGAGAACTCATCTCCCGATGAGTTAACTTTGGTTTCTTTTGAGGAGGCAAAGGCATCGCATCTAGCTCTTTGATCTTATCTTCATATTTCTGCAGGATCTCATCTCGCTCTTTCAGAAATTTATCTTGTAAGCGTTGCTTTTTTTTTGAAGTACCTTTCTGTACGTATGTGCATCCAAGATTGAAGCTTGTACAGTTCATATGCCAGAGGATGTGTTGACTTTGATGGAATCCACCTATCCATAGAATCTTTAATTTCATCGGACTTGTTTTCTTTGATTTTTGTCTTTTTTTTTTTTTTTTTTTTTGATGACTCAAACAAGACTTCAAAAAACAAACAAGACTCAAAAGATTCAACCTAAACTTAGACTCAACAAGCTAAAAACTTAAGACTCACAATAAGACTCACGAGAATCACAACAACTGTTATGATTCACTAAAAACTTGACAAACAAATTTGACAAACCAAAATTTGACGACCAAATCCTAGGACTTCCAAACTTGCTCTGATACCAAATGATGCGGGCAAAAAATATAGTGGTGCCTATACCTTCGCCCACAAGAAGCAAGACTAATAAAAAGGACTCGGACTGGACTTCTACAAACGAAAATGATTAAAGATGAGAAAAGGAAGAACAAACTCTTACATTTCAAATTAAACTAAAAAGAAGAAATTACAAACCTTACAAACGACGACGACTTGCAAAATTGAAATTAAAGACGACACCCTAAAGTTGCTGCACTTGAAAGAAAGATACAGGTGGAGTGGCACTTACGGAGAGACAAAGAGATTAGAAGACAAGACGAAAGGTTGGAAAGAGCCCGCAGGATTTCCGGAGGGGATGAGAAAGAAGACGGACAAAGCTCGCAAGCTTTTCCATGAAACCCGCAGGTTGACATTTCCAAAAATCACATAACATTCAACACTTTTAAAACAATACAATACCACCCATAATCCATATATATAGGTATGAAAAGGGAAGACCAAAAGACACAAAACATTAACTTCCACTAGAACCTAAGCATCAAATGCATGGAATCCCCCCCATGCTTTACGGAAAACAGCCCAAACCCAGGAACCGAAGCAGCCACCGCGGAAGACAACGAGGCCGCACGAAACCGAGGAGCCACAGCCATGGGAAAGAGCCCAGGTGCGGAAAACCAGCAGCCGGCCGGAATCCCAATGGGCAAAAGCACAAAATACTAAAGGCCATGGTGGAAGCCAAAGAGCCACCACATGGGAAAAAGCAAATCTTGGAATTCCAAAAACCGGTTTGGAATTCCAAGAGACATCATAACTTAAAACATTAAAAACATAAAAAGTACATTTAATAAAAAGATAACTATGAACTAAAATCATAGCTAATAATGAGCTAACCCTTAATTCAATAAATGAACTAAAGATCAACTCATAAATGAGCTAAAATTTCAGCTCAAATTGATTGAGCTTGTAAACTCGAGGGAGGCCAAAATTGATTTATTTTGGACATGGGTTGACCCCCCCCCCTTTGTCTACATCATATTCTCCCCTTCTTGAGGACTCAGCTCCCGATGAGTCAGTTCTGGTTGTCTTCCGAAGAGGAGAAGACGAAGCATCCAATTCATTAATCAGGTCTTCATATTTCTGCATGATCTCATCTCATTCTTTCAGAAATTTATCTTGTAAACGCTGCTTTTTCTTGAAGTACCTTTCTGTACGTATGTGCATCCATGATTGAAGTTTGTATAGTTCATATTCCAGAGGATGTGTTGACTTTGTTGGAATCCACCTATCCATAGAATCTTCAATTTCCTCAGGTTTGCTTTCTTCTGTCTTTTTGTCTTTTTTCATTTTTTCACGACTGAAACAAGACAAAAAAAGACTCAAAGAAAGACTCAACCTAAAAGAAACTTAGACTCAACAAGCTAAAAACTTAAGACTCAAAATACTTTCAAGACTCACCAACAAGACTTGACTTGACAAACAAAATCAAAACTTGACAAACTCACAAACCTAGGACTTCCTAACTTGCTCTGATACCAAATTGGTGGGGGCAAGAAATATAAGGGTGCCTATACCCTTCGCCCACAAGAATCAACACTAATAAAAAAAAACTCGGACTGGACTTCTACCGACGAAAATGAATACAGATGAGAAAGAAGGGGAAGAACAAACTCTTATATTTCAAATAAAATGTAAAAACTAGAAATCAACAGACTTACAACAATGACTCTTGCAAAATTTAACCGACTTACAAACTTGACTCAATCATTTGACGACACCCTAAAGTTGCTTCACTTAGAGAAGAAAGATACAGGTGAAGTGGCACTTGCGGAGAGACGAAAGAGGTTAGAAGCCAAGAAGAAGGGTGGAAAGAGCCCGCATGGTGGAAAGAGCCCAAGCACGAAAAACCAGCAGCCGGCCGGAATCCAAGGGGGCAAATGCACAAAAAGCCAAGGTGGAATTCAAGGAGCCACACATGAGAAAATAAAGCATCAATCTTGGGATTCCAAAAGCCCTTTTGGAACCCAAGAGACACCATAACTTAAAACATTAAAAACTATAATAAAAGTGCATTAAATAAAAGATAAATATGAGCTAAAACTTAGCTAATAATGAGCTAACCTCTAGTCCAATAAATGAACTAAAAACCAGCTCATAAATGAGTTAAATATCAGCTCAAACTTCTTTGAGCTTGAAGACTCGGGAGGGCCCAAAAAATATTTAATTTTGGCCTGAGTTGACCCCCCTTTGCCTACATCAGACTCCCCTTCTTGAGAATTCATCTCCCGATGAGTTAGCTTTGGTTTCTTTTGAGGAGGCAAAGGCGTCGCATCTAGCTCTTTGATCTTATCTTCATATTTCTGCAGGATCTCATCTCGCTCTTTTAGAAATTTATCTTGTAAGCATTGTTTTTTTTTTTTGAAGTATCTTTCTATACGTATGTGCATCCAAGATTGAAGCTTCTACAGTTCATATTCCAGAGGATGTGTTGACTTTGATGGAATCCACATATCCATAGAATCTTAAATTTCATCGGACTTGTTTTCTTTGATTTTTTTGTCTTTTTTCTTCTTTTTTTTTTATGACTCAAACAAGACTTCAAAAAAAATAAGACTCAAAGAAAGACTTACAAGATTCAACCTAAACTTAGACTCAACAAGCTAAAAACTTAAGACTCACAAGAATCACAACAACTGTTATGATTCACTAAAAACTTGACAAACAAAATTGACAAACCAAAATTTGACGACCAAATCTTAGGACTTCCTAACTTGCTCTGATATCAAATGATGAGGGCAAAAAAAATAGGGGTGCCTATACCCTTCGCCCACAAGAAGCAACACTAATAAAAAAAAAACTCGGACTGGACTTCTACCGACGAAAATGAATACAGACGAGAAAGAAGGGGAAGAACAAACTCTTACATTTCAAATAATATGTAAAAACTAGAAATCAAAAGACTTGCAACAATGACTCTTGCAAAATTTAACCGACTTACAAACTTGATTCAATCACTTGACGACACCCTAAAGTTGCTTCACTTAGAGAAGAATGATACAGGTGGAGTGGCACTTGAGGAGAGACGAAAGAGGTTAGAAGCCAAAAAGAAGGGTGGAAAGAGCCCGCAGGATTTCCGAAGCAAACCCGCAAGTTATAGCTTTTCCAAAAATAACATATCATTCACTTTTTTTAAAACATTACAAATCCTCCCATATTTATAGGTATGAAAGAAGAATACCAAGAGACACTAATATTAATTATCACAAGAACTTAAACATCACAAGCATTAATCCCAAATGCCTTACACGAAAAATACACCCAAGCCAAGGAACCGAAGAGGCAGCCAAGGGAGACGAGGAAGCCGCACGGAACCAAGGAGCACGGTCACGAGAAAGAGCCCAGGCACGGAAAACCAGCAGCCGGCCGGAATCCAAGGGGGCAAATGCACAAAAAGCCATGGTGGAATTCAAGGAGCCACACATGGGAAAAAAAAACATCAATCTTGGGATTCCAAAAACCCTTTTGGAATCCAAGAGACACCATAACTTAAAACATTAAAAACTATAATAAATGTGCATTAAATAAAGATAAATATGAGCTAAAACTTAGTTAATAATGAGCTAACCTCTAGTCCAATAAATGAACTAAAAACCAGCTCATAAATGAGCTAAATTTCAGCTCAAAATTCTTTGAGCTTGAAGACTCGGGAGGGGCCAAAATTGATTTAATTTGGGCCTGAGTTGAACCCCCCTTTGCCTACATCAACAAGTCCCCTATTGTCTCTTTTTTTGTTCAAATTCATTTGCATTTGGTTCAAGTTCAATGTTGTTTCAGAATTCTACAAGTTCAGTCCCCTGTTTTCACCGAAAATTTCAATAGCCTCCGACATATCCCCGTTTAGGAGAAATTTTGTTAGACTAGCATTCCGCTCCACACTACATGAGCGATTCAGGTAAGTGTCGAATGATACCGAACCTGCATTTTCTTCAATCCCAGCTACGCTACATGAGCGCTTAAGGGTCTTCGAGTACCTATTTTGAAAGAGCGCAGTTGTTTCCCTACACACAGGTACTTAGTTTTCGTCCTCCGCAAGCTACGTCAGCGCCTCGAGGCATACCCACCTCATCGCGAGCGTCGCACAGATTTTCCTCCAACCGTGCTATGTGAAAGCGTAGGGAGGTCCACCGGCTCATAGCTAGCGTCGAGAGCGGCGTTTCAAGTTAGAAGTCTTATATATGCACGATGACAGCAATGCTAACACGCAAATCGAGGCAAGGGAAAATCTCCCATTCTTATCTTTCTTTTTTTAAAAAATTAATTATACAACAACATCAAGCCTTTATCCCACTAAAATTAATTATGATTAAAAATAATTAATTAGACTTAATTATAATTAGATTTTGTTAATTACAATTAATGTAGGATTAATTAATAATAATTAAATTTAATTAATTATGATTAATAATTATTAATTATAATAAATATAATTAATCATAATTAAATTTAATTAATTATAACTAATTAAAATTAATTCGAACAAATTTATGTAGGACTTGAAATAGGATTAAGGGGATTTAATCCTGTCAAACAGGATTTAGGATTTATACAAGTTTTGAATAGGATTCAGGTAGCATTTGAGTTGAATTAGAGTAGGATTAGGATAGGATTTAGGTTAAATCCTATTAAACAGAGAGATAAGCCATCTGTTTCCCAGGAGTTCGACGGCTTCAAGGGATTTAGCTAAGAATTATGCAAAAAGGAGAAGGCTACTTGCACAGTGAGCTAGCTCTCGTCGTTTATTTCGATCAAAATGTTGTAACTACCAGTCTAACGGCAAGGGAACGTCGTCAAAGGGGCAAAGTCAACTAGCAATGATGTAGGCTTTCGGATTGGAGAGTTGGGCGTCGGGATGGGGTCGGAATAGGTTGCCTTCGAAATTTAGCTGAGGGAAGAACGGGAAGGAGGAAGAAGCGTCGGGTTTGGACGTTCGGTTGGGTGGAGCTCTTCGGTTCGGTTCGAGTTCGATAGTGAGGAAGAAGCGGCGGGAGGCGGAAGAAACATGGAAGGTGGAGTTCAACTGCGACTTGTCGATTAGAGGAGGTCGGACAGGGCTTGGAGTCGACGGAGGTTGGGAAGAGGAGTCGGAGATTGGAGTTCGAGTGTGAGGGAGAAGAGGCAAACGAAAGCTTCTTCACGCGTGGAAGGGGCTTCGGCGGTGGAGGTTTTGGGTCGGGGTTTGCGAATGACAAAGGAAGAAGTAAAGGGCTCCATTCAACCTCATTTTAATGCAAGAGGGGGGCGAAGTCTTCCACACGCAGGTATGAGCGACTATGAAACAATACCGAATAGCAGCGCTGCGATTGGATTTTGCGTGATTTAAGCAGGATATCGGCAGTGATACGGGATGGGCCTTGACATAGTGCAAGTGTGTAATGATTTGGCAATTTTTTATCACTTTTCTTTTGTTTTCTCCCGACTATCTGAGTAGAGGTCAACACCCGTGATTAATTTGACTCGATGTAGCGCACGGATTGCTAGAAAATCGGCCTTGTTGGAGAAATTGTCATCCTCAACGGATTGCATATTTTCTAATCGAGCATGACATAAGAAAAAATGATATATTATCCCGAAGGATAAAAAATATAATTTCCATATATACTCAATAACAAAATTTACGATTTTAACAAATATTCCACCATTCAATATTTGGTTAAATGGGGTATATTTTATTATGAGATACGGATGCCCCACAGAGGCAAGCCCCTATGATTAACTATATCTCAAGATTTGGTATTTGAAAAAACCTTTGATTAAACTAGTTATTTTCTTTCTTTTAAAAATCATCTAAATTTTGTCTAAAGTTTTTATTTTAAAATCCATGAAATTCTTCTTTAATGATTTTTGGTCTTTTGGAATTTCAAATGAAAAGGGGGATATATGTTGCACCGATACGGATACGGCGACACAGATGCGACACGATACGGATACGGGATACGTCAATTCTTAAAAAGACAGGATACGGGTACGGCGCGGACGCGGCATTATAATTTATAATCATACATAAAAATTAAGAAATCAATCAAAGCATAATATTTGAACAAAAAAAAATGACAACAACATCATTTGTAGCCTTGTAACTTATAATATCAAAATATAAGTAACCATTAAATGTCCAGTACAACAACAAAAGCATAAACATAAATTATCTAGTACATGGAGTTTCAACTATTCAATAGAATGAATGATATATTTATCTTCTTCATTGGTTTGTCTTTGAACTTCTATATCAACTTTAATAAATATCATAGCTTCTAATTCAAGCTCATCAAGTGAAAGATTAGTAATTTTTAATATTTTCATATCATCAAGAGACTCAAATCCATCTCAGAAATAAAAGAATCTTGCTCGCAACAGCGGAAGTAAATACAAAACGTCTTTTTTCTTTGGATTTCTTTTTGTTTTTCAACGGACACGCGTACCAAATACATGTGTCCTTTTGAAATTAAATAGTATTTTAATTGAATACGGCTTTGGCGTATCCGACACGTATCGGTGGAGTATCGGAGGCGTATTCGTGTATCGGTGTATCGGATACAGCACGCCTTCATAAATAGGTGTATCGGTGCAACATAGAGGGGGATCAAATTTGATTGCAATTCTTAGAATGGGAGCCAAGGGAGAAAAAGTAGCAGTACTTAAATCTAAGAAGAAACTCAGAGGTACTAAAACTATCATATATTGGGTTTTACATTTTAGAATCTAATTCTTGTTTAAGTTGACAATTTTAATTAGAATGTTGGTGCTTACATTCCAATAAAACGTGTTGGAGGAAATTCTCGGAAGATGAGAACTTAAGAGATAACTAAAATCAAACACTGCCTCAGACCATAGAACTAAGGTTAGGTTGTAGAGGGGTACAACAACAACAACATCAAGCCTTTATCCCACTACGTGGGGTCAGCTACATGAATCCTTTTTCTTCATTGTATCCTATTAAAAGTCAAATTCTCGTTTAAATCTAATAAAGAAAGGTCATTCCTAATATTTTCTAACCAAGTCTTTTTAGGTCTACCCCTACCTTTCTTAACATAAGTCAAATCTAATACATCTATTCTCCTAACCGGGTCATCGCAAGGCCGCCGTTTTATGTGACCAAACCATCTAAGGCGACTCTCTCTAATCTTATCTTCTACTGGAGCTACTCCAACCTTTTCACGTATATGCTCATTTCGTATCCTATCTCTAAGGGTAAAGCCACTCATCCACCTGAGCATCCTCATCTCTGCCACACTTAACTTAGTATTATGCTTCTCTTTTAATGGCCAACATTCGGCACCATAAAGCATTGCAGGCCTCACTACCATCTTATAGAATTTTCCCTTAAGTTTGAGGGGTACATTTCTATCACATAATAAGCCCGATGTAGAGGGGTAGTGCCTCAAAATTAAATCTAACGAAGTGCAAGGGACTTACAAACTACACCTCAATTAGACATAGTCAGGCCGACCTTTGAATTTATTACCCTGCTTAAAAAGGACAATCAGCCAACCCTCCCAGTCGCACTTAAAACCATGACATTTGATCTCAATGCTTATGAAGAGTAAGGAGACTGTTTTTATTTAGAGAATAGGACTTACAATATGACTTTTTAGGCCAAAATGCCTAACCATGAAAAGTATGCAGAATGCTGGCTCACAAATGCAACTTTTTTTTGTTATATGGTCCTTAAGTGAGGGTTTTTCTACATGACACTTACTAGGTTATGCATGATCAATTTGAATTTTGAAAAACTTGGCTACTTGAAGGGAGCTATGCAATTTTTTTATATTAAAAAATAATGGAGCCTAAAGTTAATTTTAAATTGCTTATATTTTAATGGGTAGAAAACTTATTTTTTTCCTAAGAGCTTACCGCATCAAAAGTCCAGCCACCCCCAAGCAAAAGCAAAGAATAAACCTAGAAAGAATTATGCATTTCTATTGCACAACCAGGTAAACAATCAACACATGCTTGCATATATGTAAAATCAATTAAAAGAAATGTAAATTATAGTTCAAATTTATTATAAACAAGTTTGACAGCTAAGTTGTCTGTTATTATGCAACCTAATTAAATATTTATTTACATACTCTACTTGTGGGTGGGCTTCAAGTTCTAGCTTTTAAGTAGATATTGTTGGCTTCACCTTTATCAGGTACATCCTCTTGATCCACCTCCTTTAACTGAACACCAAAAGTTTAACATACAACTCCTAAATCTATCAAATACATGTCAAAAATGTAAAAGATTCAAAACCTACAAAAATGGATAAGAATTCGGAGTAGTTTATATATAAAGCATGAAAAATCATCTAGAAATGCCGGGAACTTGAAGTGCCAACCCCTGCTTCTACCATATTGGCCATGTCTCCTTGAGGGTTTTATGCAACATCTGTCATACAAGCATTTTTATTTATGATTTATTACGCCCCCCTTTTTGGACATAACCATCTGCAAGTAAAGCATGTATATATTTTTTAAACTATCCACTTAAGGGCAAGTGCCCACATACAGACAATCCAATATTCATCAAACCACAACATCAAACACATGTGTTAAAAAGAAAAAATCCTAATCCTAACATGCCGAAGGGGCTGTACACCTAAGTATGTGTAATTTATGTAGCATGTCACATTATGAAAGGTGTTTAATTTTATTTCAAAATAAAAATGTTTAATCTTAAACCAAGGATTATTTCACTTTAAGTTGTTTATGACTTAAAGATTTTATTTATCTTTTGAGGAATTTACATACATACCACTTTATTTCATGCTATTTACATATCTAACACCCAAAACTTTAATATTACATTCCTATCACTCATATAAAATTTTAATATCAAATATATCACTCATATATTTCATTATTACCACCCACACCACCCTACAAACTTTAAAATTTTATTCGATGCACTCATTTTTGTTATATGGGTAATAGACATGTAATCGTAAAGTTTTAGGTGTTATATATGTAAATAACAAAAAATAAAGTGGTATGTAAATCCCTCTTATCTTTTAGATGTTTCATATTTATGAGGGTTATGAAAAACCTATAAAGCAACAACAACTTGCTTTAAGGCAAGCCTGCTACTTATAAAGTCCTAAGATACAATAATATAGGCATCCCACCTTTAGGGGAGATAATTAATCATTGCATCAAAATAAACTTAGGTGATTTTTAAGTGTTTTGGAGTTCTCTTAATGTTTGGTTAAGAGAAGAATATTCACCTAATAGTAATGGTGAACATGCCTAAAGGTTATACGTAGGTCTTGGTGAAATTCATCCAATAGAGCTGAATGAACTTCAATAGATAGAAAACTTCTAAGGGGCATCTAAAGGTCACATTTTAAATGTAATGAGAGGAGGATTAATTGTTAATTGAAATAATACTTAGAGTCTTGATCTAAGAAATATATGCAATATGTAGCTTTTAGGCTAAATGTTGGAAGATTCTCCTCAGCATTGGAGTTAAGAAGAGAAAATTTTTATACAATTTTGTGGGCTCCGAAAATTCGGCCCCAGCCTCCCCGCCGCGCTTTTTTTTGCTTTTGTTTGTTTCAGCGAGGGAGTTTTAACGGATAAGTTCCGGGATAAATTTTGGAAGGTATATGGGTTTGTAGATAAGACACTACCCATATATTTCGCCCTCATTTTGCGAGGACTTTATGATCTGAGTTCTGGTTTCCTATAGGCGCAAGCCCCTATAGTTAATTACCCCTCCCGTTCACGAGAGAGAACTTTCGATTAAGGTTAGTCGTCAATCAGATACGTATAGAATACGTGTTATCTGGCATATAGTAGCAGCATGGCTTTAGAGATTTTGGAAATTGGGTTTGAATTTGGGGATTTGGAAAGTTTGGATATTTGGATGGAATTGATATTTAAAACAGAAATTGCACCATCTTGCACTTAAAGCGGATGGTGGGGGAATGGATGATGGAATCGATCAAGATCCCATGGTTCCGTCGTCCCGGGCCATCGTGGTCCCTGGTTTACTTAGTCAGAGGAGGTAGTCGACCCAACCTGACAGAAAAATCCTTGTTGGCAGCCATGGGTTGCTTCGTCCAAGGGGACCTTGTAGACCGGGGTTGAATGTTTGTCTAAGGGGACAAATTTGAATTCACCTTAGCTAACAGAGGGCTTTTGTGCCCTATCGATCATATCCTATTGATTCATATCTCAAGGATTTGGGTGGAGCTTTGGAATATTTGGGAACTTTTGACTTTTGGGAGACATTTGAAAATATTTGGAAACCCCTCCGGTTGAGATCTGCATTCAACACGGCCAACATCGGGGTGTTTGGGGTCATTTCCTTTTGATGAAACCTTGTCAACCCTATCAACTTACTGATAGGGGATCGGGTTTCATAGGCTTCGTGCCTCTTGTTTAGTGAATTCTTTTGATTGTAGGTCTTGAAGGCCTAATATGAATGTATTAAAACAAATACACTGATCGCCACAACTATGTATTTGTTTAAAGGTTTGAACCCTGTCGACTCCTATAATCCGTATAGAAGGATCCGGTTCGAACTTGGATTCACTTGTCAACCTGCGCAGCATCCCTAGACGTCACATGTGTACCAATAACACGCTCGCCGGGGCCCATGCGGGTGATTTTTATATACCCCTTTAGTGTACCTATGTGTATACAATTTATAGTGTACGTGCAGGGGTATTTTGAAGTTATTTGTAGTTGTGCAGATAATTGACATTTGAATACACAACATTTGATTTCAGAGCTTGATGTTGACTCCCCCCTTTCTCATTCACCGGAGATGGGACTTTCTTCTGGACTTTAAAGCCAGTTGTTGCTGATTTGTAAAGAACTTCCTTTAAGCTCTTCGGTGTAGTGGACTTGTTATTTCCAGTGTTCGGAGGCACCAGAACTATTTTCTCCTTAAGTATAGAACAACGAAGAGACTTTGGAACACCAGGAAGTTTGGTTCTAATTTGTTCAAACTCCCTTTCTGATTCTGCAAGGGGGTGTACTTTTTTGTATGTCGAGTCGTCCTTGTACCCGAAATACCTGAAGATCTTGATCACCAATGTTGTAGGTGATATCAATACTTGTGTCCACAGTGGTTCGTTGTACATACGACATACCCACTGTTATTGTCCACAAGCGACTTGTATATATTGACGGGGACTCGTTGTATTCACTACGAGCTCCTAGGAGTATTCGTAGGAGACCCATTGTTGCCTACATCATATCCACCTTTCACCAATCTCAGGTGGTATTGTTGATGAATTTGCAGTTGCTTATAGGGACGGGTCCTCCGTCATTGGTCTCCCGTATTGCCTTCTCAATCAGCAGGCAATCGTAGAGATTGTTGTAGGGATGTACTTGTGTCCATAGTGGTTCGTTGTGCATATGACATACACACTGTTGTTATCCACAAGTATCCATTTGTGCGGGACCGTTGTATCAACTACAACCTCCTGAAGGTATTTGTAGAAGACCCATTGTCTCTGCACCTTGTCCATCCTTTCACCAATCTCGGGTGGTTGGACGATTGCATCTGCTGTAGGGGCAGATCTTTGGTTGTTATACATGAGTAGGAGTCGTACACCTTACAACTGTTTGTTTCTATAGTGCATTGACTTGGTGGGGATTGTTGTATCTACTACGAGCTCCTATGAATGTTTGTAGAAGAACCATTGCTCCTGCATCAAATCCACATTTTCACCAACCTCAGGTGGTTGGACAATTGCATTCGCTTAGGCCATAGGTTGAATGCATAGGAGCCTTCTACTGTAGATTGCGGATATTTGCATTTGTCGTGTCATACACTGAATACATCCATAGGAGGTGTTGTAGTTTGATTGGTGTCGAATCTGACTCAAGTCTGAGTCCAGTTCGAATCAACCTCATGAGCTCAGTGTGCAAGGTTATTTCTTTCTCCCTTGTAGTCCGAGTCTTGTCCAATTTTAGTGTCTTCCGCACTTACTTCCTTTGAATTTGAGTCTGAATGTATGTTCAAATGATTATTCAAAGTCTTCTGGAGATCTTTTGATTTCAATTGAATACTCGATTTGGCTTGAATTTTGGTTCCAATCTGATTTTGTTTCACTTGGATTCGGCCTTTTATTAGTCATTTGGGTTTTGTTCAAGTTCAAGTCCACAAGTCCTCTGTTCTTGTTCGAGTACAAGTCCTTTATAGTTCAAATCAGATCTTCGTGCCAGTTCAAATGTTCAACTTGAGTCCACATCTTTGTTCTCTTAGAGTTTCAAAACAGGTCCGAGTAGAGTAATATTACACCCGAAATTTCGGCAGCCTCCTGGCGTCTCCCCCGTTTTAGGGGAAAAACCACGGAAAACTGGGCCTCCCGCCACGCTAGAGAAAAGCGTGTACGGTAAGTGCCCTCTTTCGAGGACATCACGGCCGTGTAAAGTCTTTGTTCCCACCACGCTAAGAAAAACATGTATGGGTCTTCTACCGGTGCCTGTTGCAAGAGAAAAAGCAGTTGTTTCCACGCAAGCGGGTACTTATGGGTATCCCAACTTCGTCGTATGCATTGCACTGGGTTCCCACCTACCACGCTAAGAAAAGCGTGTATAGGTGGTTAGCCGGCTCGTCGCACACGTCGAGGGCAGGATTTGGAACCAAGGGTCGCTCGCCTACCTTGTCATAGGTGTCGCGCCGGTTGCCCTTCCCACCAAGCTAAGAAAAGCGTGTATAGGCAGACCACCGACTTGACACACATGCCGAGGTAACAGAGCGAACAAAGGTCCTAGAAATTATACCGTGAAGATTGGCGGGGAGGAGTCGTCAACGACTGCCGGAGGTGTCGGCTCGTGAACCGAGGTAGGAGGAGCATTTGCAAACATTAATTGTAATTAATAACTAATTATTAATTATGATAATAATTAAATAATTATAATAATAACTAATAACTAATTATTAATTAATTATAATTAGTAAATTTAATTATAATTATAATTGATTAATATCAATCAATTATAATCAGTAATTAATTACTAAACATTAATTAATTATAATTAATTAATTATTATCATAATTAAATAATGATTAAAATAATTAATAATAATAAATAAAGTAAAAATTAAACCCTCCCCCCCTCTCATGGTTCGGCCGGATTTACGGGATTTGGCCAAAGAAGCACGTGGAAGGTGAAAGTTACCTTCCTCACCAGCGAGCTCCTGTTGATGCTTCCGATCAAAATGTTAACTTTCGATCCGCAGGGAAGGGAGAGTCGTCGAATAGCCACGGAGGTGCCGGAGGAGCGACGCCAACGGAAGAATGTTTCCTCACAGCGAGTGAGCTACGTCCATTGCTTCCGACCAAACTGCGTAACATCTGATCCTACTGGAAGGGAAAGTCGGGGAAGGTGCGAAGTCGAACCAGCAAAGGAGCCGAAGCAGCGACGTTTGCAATCTCTACACCTTCTGCGAAGTTACGAAGCCGAACAGAAACGAAGGAGGAGAAGTGGCGGAAGAGAAGAGCGGACGCGAGAGGAGGCCAAAGGCCTCGTACCTTCGGCCTTTTAATGACTCGAACGAGTCGTGCGAGCGACGTGCGAGACGCGACGCTCGGTATGGCCTCAACGTGCGACGGGCGGCGCTGGATCGTGCGACGTGGGGCGGCAGGTAAGGCATTTTATTTTGATTTTTTTTTCTTTGTTTTGTTTGCACGACATAGCAGGTCAACAAACTTGAGGTTGGAGGAAATTAGATGGATGGAGGAAATTAGATGAAACCTATAGCTTTGAGGCAAATGAAATGGGTGTTACCTTTAGCTTTTAGGCTATGACAACCTAGGATGACGAAGCAATGAGATCTTGATCGAGCTTGTCACCATTCCCCCATCATCACCCGTTTTGAATTTATAGTGATGAATTTCAAATCATGAAATCTAAAATTCAAACCCAAAAATTGTTGTTATTATACACTAGCTTCTTATTGTGACTTGTTTAACAACTAGCCTTAATCGAAAATTCTCTCTCGTTATCGGGAGGGATAATTAACAATAGGGGCTTGCGCCTATGGGAAACCAGAAATCATATCATAAAATCCTCGCAAAATGAGGGCGAAATCTCTGGGTAGTGTCTTCTCAATAACCCAATCTGTCTTATAAAAATTTACCCCATAATATAAACTCATTAAAACTCTCCACGTCAAAGAAAGAGGCGCGAAGAGGTCGGGGCACAAAATTTCGAAGCCCACAATGCTTCTGATGGAATATGATTAATAGACTTTGAAACAACATACCACATGACAAACACTACAATTAAATTCTCTTCTTATAAAATATACCCGAAAAAATAAAAAAACTTAAGCAAACCATAAGTTTACAATGAAAGATATCAAAGACTAATTAGGAAGCTTATTTATCTTGCCAGCACAAAGTTGGATATAGCCTAAAACATAAGTGTTATAAGCCAGTACACATGTGAACCTAAATAATTTTATTTATAGGCCACATATAAAACTCTTTGGTACCTTAAAAAAATTCAAAAGAATGAATCTTATTTAGAAAGAATACAAAAGCATACATAAATAAAGATCGGACAGGAGATAACATACATAAGAAATCTATTATTAGCTATGGTACCTTCCTAGGAGAAAACCTTATCACTTGGAGAATCAGGAAACAACTATTTGTCTCCATATAAAGAGATAAAGTTGAATTTCATGCAATGGTCTAAGAAATCTATAAACAAGTGTGGATTAAAATAATCCTACATGATGACTTAGGAATAAAGTGGGAGATAGCATGTAGTTAAATAATAGAATCCACTATTAATATATAATTAAAAATTAGAACTATATCCTTACCGTTATTGCAGCCAATGGTGAACCTCTAACAGATGAATGAACCATTTCACTCTTCAGGAAAGCTTCATAGAGTTGCCTCTGCCAACAAAAAATTCAAGCTCATCTACCTATGTTCATAATGTCAATTTTTCTATAAAATTTAACTATAACAATGAGAATCTAAAATCATGGGATTATTGCAGTAAAATAGTACCTGAACTGATGCCAACTTTAACCAAACAATTATCTCATTCTTCTTAGAAAGCTTTGCACTGTTAGCTGCATCAACTGAAAAAAATACCTCACTTTTCAAACGTCGTAAGAAATATGGCTTTATGCGCTCTCTTAATTCCTGCATTAAAAAATGAAAGGAATCAATTGCTGTATTGATGCGGGCAAAAAAATACCGGGGGGCGTTTAAAAAAATACAGTGGGCAGGGGCCTATATATCTCTTGAACCCACATATAGACAACCCAAAAGAAACACAAAAAAGAAGGGAATCACTTAGAGATATTAGAACAAAATCCTACATTCAATCCTAAAATAAACTTAGAAATAAAAGACTTACAACTTTTTAAAATTTAAAACGACTAGCAAACAAAATGAACCCCTAAAATTGCTTCACAATTAGAAGAGGGATACAGGTGGAGTGGCACTTGCGGAGACGAAAGAGATTAGAAAGCCGAGACGAAAGGTTGGAAAGAGCTCGCAAGAAATTTCGAGAGGGGATGGTGAGAAAGAAGACGGACAAAGCTCGCAAGCTCTTTTCCAAGCAAAACCCGCAGGTATAGCTTTTTCAAAAATAACATAATTTCACTAACTTTAAACATAACAAAGCCCCATAACAAGCCCTCATATTTAATAGGTAATGAAAGGGGAATACCAAAAGCAACAAACATTGAATTCTCACAGAAACCCAAAACATCACAAGCATGAAATCCCCAGCTTCACGGGAAAAAGCCCAAGCTCAAGAACAAAGGGACAACCACGGGAGCAAGGAGGCCACACGGAACCCAAGGCCGCCACACCACAGAAAACACCAGGCTCCGGGAAAAACCAGCAGTCCAGGCGGAAACCAGAATCCAAGGAGCAAAGCACGAAAAAAGCAGCCATGGTGGAAGCCAAGGAAGCCACGGCATGGGAAACAACACATCTTGGAATTCCAAAAAGCCGGTTTGGAAATTCCAAGAGACAAACATAATTAAACACAAAAAAAAACAATAAAATTACATTAAATAAAAAAATAACTATATGAACCTTAAAATGTTAGTCTAACTAATGAGCTAACCCTTAGTTCAAGATAAGTGAAAATAAAGACCAGCCTCATACAGAATAATCGATAAGCATCTATAGATATGTGGCAGCTCAATATCCTCATTTCACATTAGTTTAATTAATTGAGCTTATGATCACAACGTCGTGGGGGCATTCCCAGCAGAACATCAATGAATAAACTAACATTATATGATCATGCAATAAATAATCTTCATTCATGAACCAGTTTTCTTTTCATGCGCAAAGGGTTCTAAAATAAGTCTATGCAACTCATTTTAAGGCGTTGCATAATGCATATCTGACATTTCATGAGTCTCAATTACGACTTGAACTATTATAAGATGGATTGACCCCTGCTTAAATTATTCTGGTTCTATATCTCATACTCGAATTCCTCCTCTGCATATATATCTTATTAAATAGAGGAGTCGCATGATTCTCCTAATTGAGTGTTGAGGCTTGATGTAGAGTGATTCATTATTGCTTGAATGAGAGGAAAGAATGAAGAAGATGAAGATACTATGTCAGGTTCTGTAGGTCAGTGGCACCTGCTCCCGTAGAGGTTGAGGAGGGTCCCTCCATTAATGAACTCAGGAAGAGTGCTGTTAGAGAAAAAAATCGCTGCATAATACTATGCTCATTTTTACTCATACTTGTACAGTTCTTCTCGTATTTGCACATGGTTCTTTTCTACAACAGTCACGTTGTCTTCTTTTTAAAAGCAGTTTTAATTACAAAGGTTATTATATATGTATATTCATATCTAATAACGCGTTTAACTTCTATGGCAAAGAGTGGAAGCACGTCCAAACCGGAAGCTCTGAATGTGGATTAAGGTGCTCTGTTAGAAAATCAAACAACAGTCCGTTGTGATTTCGTTGTGATATTTTATTGCTTCTTAATACTAGAATTTCAAGTAAAAAAAAAAGTTATTTAAAGCAATAAAAAGTTCGTCCGTCAAACGAAGTACACTAATCAAGTTAAAGCTCCATATAGCTCGTCGACTCATGTCTTCACCTTTTAAATGATAATTTCTACGGATACTCTGAGCTCCAAATAGCTAACGAGCAAAGACTTAAGCCAGCTGAGAACACTAGAATATTGTGAGCCATCATTTAGTTGTTTACCTCATATTTAAAGATATAATCATTACATCTACACAAAGGAACCATGTTTATTTGACTAATAGAACTTAGATTTGAACACTACCATAAGTAATATAAATTTTGTTACAACATTAATCTATTAAATAACAATCATACTCTCAGCTTTTTTTAATGTTTCTTAAATATCGATTTCAATTTTCATTATTTGCTGCATATTTCATTCTTTTAATTCTTCGGTATCTATCTTTTGGTCTTATTTTGCGTATCTTATTAATTAATTTCTCAATTTTAATATAATAGTGTTCTTTTCACGTAATAATAATATCGCAGAGACCGAAATGCACTTGTTCAACACAACGATCAATCAAAAATTCAACTCAAATAAATGTACAGCTCTCGAGCTCGAAAGCTCAAATACAGTCATTAATTAATCAAACCATCAACAACCTGAGGTGTACGAGTTCAGCTAGACGCTTCATTTACAATGCCATCCCTTTAACCATCGAAAAATATATCCTTCACAGGAAAAGCGGATAATTGAATGTTAGATCGGCATACGATCATTCACGAGTACTGCCTTTGCTTAATATGAATTGACTT
The DNA here is from genome assembly GCF_001605985.2 of Dendrobium catenatum. Taxonomy (NCBI): domain Eukaryota; kingdom Viridiplantae; phylum Streptophyta; class Magnoliopsida; order Asparagales; family Orchidaceae; genus Dendrobium; species Dendrobium catenatum. The sequence goes on along the minus strand of NW_021385752.1, from coordinate 21,001 downwards.
TTTATAGGGATTACATATCGAACAACTTTGATGTGCAATATGTATAATTTCTATAACCAAAATATCTATATATCAAACAAAGCAACTTAATAAGAGTTAAATCGATCTAATTGCGCACACTTCTTATTACATTATAAGAATCGCAATAAAAGAAAATAACATCGTAAGTTATATCTTTAATCGCATGTCTTTGAATTGTTAGATACATTGCCTTAAATCTAATAAACGACTTGCACACATTTAAAAGCGAATACATCTCATTACAATTTTATTTAAAAATGACACGGTTGAAAGTCCTATTTCTATCTTCATAATAAAGTGAATTATAGGCATTCATTTGGGACAACTTCTCAACATTACTTGTTCGAACCTCACCAAAAAAGATAAAATCCTTATGTCGAAACATGCACACCGGAGTAACTCACTTCAGAGTTATATTAGAACAATAATTACTATTACATTTCAAATCCCTTACATATAGATATTAATATTCTTTAATGAAATAAATAGAAAGCTGTATACATTGACTCCTATTAATATTCATCATATACGAATCACTTTACTTGAATGTTATTAATCTTACAATGCCACACTTCCATAGATGGAATTTGTAGCATTACTCATCTACACACCTTAGAAGTAGGATTCATAGGCTACGTATTGCGTGCAAAAGTTACGGATAATTTTTGCTCGGCAATGTATGCAACACGCACAGAGACGAGACGCTATGTACATGAATATTGCACAACGAGCACCGTTAAAGTAAAAGCGCGTTGACTGTATTCACGAGAAATGGCATAAGAGCTAAACCATCATGCAGACCCATATAATTGAGAGTGTTGCGAACCCTGCGCAGCCTGGTAAGAGAATAGAAACATCCAATACGCATCATGATGTATATTAGTTATTCTCTATATATATGTTCGCCGGAGTGTAGCAGTG